>NC_030685.2:90450977-90470977 GCF_000004195.4 Xenopus tropicalis
CCCATACCAGCATCCCACCCCATATACCAGTATCCCACCCCCCCATACCAGTTTCCCACCCCCCCATACCAGCATCCCACCCCCCCATACCAGCATCCCACCCCCCCCCATACCAGTATCCCACACCCCCATACCAGCATCCCACCCCCCCATACCAGCATCCCACCCCCATATACCAGTATCCCACCCCCCATACCAGTTCCCACCCCCCCATACCAGCATCCCACCCCCCCATACCAGCATCCCACCCCCCCATACCAGTATCCCACCCCCCCATACCAGTATCCCACCCCCCATACCAGTTTCCCACCCCCCCATACCAGTATCCCACCCCCCCATACCAGCATCCCACCCCCCCCATACCAGTATCCCACACCCCATACCAGCATCCCACCCCCCCATACCAGCATCCCACCCCCATATACCAGTATCCCACCCCCCCATACCAGTTTCCCACCCCCCATACCAGCATCCCACCCCCCCATACCAGCATCCCACCCCCCATACCAGTTTCCCACCCCCCCATACCAGCATCCCACCCCCCCCATACCAGTATCCCACCCCCCATACCAGCATCCCACCCCCCCATACCAGCATCCCACCCCCATATACCAGTATCCCACCCCCATACCAGTTTCCCACCCACCCCTATCAGCTACCCACCCCCCCATACCAGCATCCCACCCCCATATACCAACATCCCACCCCCCCATACCAGCATCCCACCCCCATATACCAACATCCCACCCCCCCATACCAACATCCCACCCCCCCATACCAGCATCCCACCCCCCCATACCAACATCCCACCCCCCATACCAACATCCCACCCCCCCATACCAGCATCCCACCCCCCCATACCAGCATCCCACCCCCCCATACCAACATCCACCCCCCATACCAGCATCCCACCCCCCATACCAGCATCCCACCCCCATATACCAGTATCCCACCCCCCCATACCAGCATCCCACCCCCCCATACCAGCATCCCACCCCCCCATACCAGCATCCCACCCCCATATACCAGTATCCCACCCCCCCATACCAGCATCCCACCCCCCATACCAGCATCCCACCCCCATATACCAGTATCCCACCCCCCCATACCAGCATCCCACCCCCATATACCACACATCCCACCCCCCCATACCAGCATCCCACCCCCCATACCAGCATCCCACCCCATATACCAGTATCCCACCCCCCCATACCAGTTTCCCACCCCCCCATACCAGCATCCCACCCCCCCATACCAGCATCCCCACCCCCCCATACCAGCATCCCACCCCCATATACCAGCATCCCACCCCCCCATACCAGCATCCCACCCCCCATACCAGCATCCCACCCCCCCATACCAGCATCCCACCCCCATATACCAGTATCCCACCCCCATACCAGTTTCCCACCCACCCCTATCAGCTACCCATCCCCCCATACCAGTATCCCACCCCCATATACCAGTATCCCACCCCATACCAGTTTCCCACCCACCCCTATCAGCTACCCACCCCCCATACCAGTTTCCCACCCCCCCATATCAGCTACCCACCCCCCCATACCAGTTTCCCACCCCCCATATCAGCTACCCACCCCCCATACCAGTTTCCCACCCCCCCATATCAGCTACCCACCCCCCCATACCAGTATCCCACACCCCCATATCAGCTACCCACCCCCCCATACCAGTTTCCCACCCCCCCATATCAGCTACCCACCCCCCCATACCAGTTTCCCACCCCCATATCAGCTACCCACCCCCCATACCTACATCCCACCCCCCCATACCTACATCCCACCCCCCCCATACCAGCATCCCACCCCCCCATACCAGTATCCCACCCCCCCATATCAGCATCCCACCCCCCATACCTACATCCCACCCCCCCCATACCAGCATCCAACCCCCCCATACCAGTATCCACCCCCCATCTACTCCTTGGGTTGCAAACAAGATATTGGGGGGCCCCTATAGTGTTCATGAATGTAACACTGAGGTGGGATCCGGCACTTTCCCTATTTATATGGGAGTTTGGGGGGTTCCAAGGAACAAACCAGTGGGGGGTCCTGACCCCAATATCACTATATATTGTTGTGCTGTAGGGCCCCGGGGCCCAGAGAGCGCAGTGAGTATAGGGTCCCTATAGACTGTGCTGATATTTCGGCTTGGGGCCCCCCAGTCATTTCCGCTAATTCTACCCAAGCTGCTCTCTGTCTCACAGGGGCCCAAGGTGAGCCTGGAGCGGCCGGACCCCCCGGAGCAAAAGGTACAATCATCCTAAGGGGGATTTGTTACTTGGGCCGAACCAGCACTGGGTAAAGATGAATGTGCCCCCCAGTGGCCGGGGCAAAAGGGCCTGTACCGTTTCATTCTGCCAGCACATACCTGGCCTATTGAGTTCAGCAACAGGAGCTTTCCTTTTACAGTGGGGCCACGGGGCAAATACAGAGACTTTCTGGCTGGAAGTCACGGCCAATGGACGCCTGGGCCATATTTATACTGTGCGGGGGCAGATCTGCTGGGGCCACGGGGCTCCCCCTTGGAACTGCAGGTTAAGGCTGGAAAATTTTGCGGTTAAAAGCAGCAGTTCATTTGGGGGAGGCAGTTCATTTGGGGGAGGCAGTTCATTCGGGGCGGCAGTTCATTCGGGGGAGGCAGTTCATTCGGGGGCGGCAGTTCATTCGGGGGAGGCAGTTCATTCGGGGGCGGCAGTTCATTTGGGGGAGGCCGTTCATTTAGGGGAGGCCGTTCATTCGGGGGAGGCAGTTCATTCGGGGGAGGCAGTTCATTAGGGGGAGGCAGTTCATTCGGGGGAGGCAGTTCATTAGGGGGAGGCCGTTCATTTAGGGGAGGCAGTTCATTAGGGGAGGGCAGTTCATTTAGGGGAGGCAGTTCATTCGGGGGAGGCAGTTCATTTAGGGGAGGCAGTTCATTAGGGGGAGGCAGTTCATTCGGGGGAGGCAGTTCATTAGGGGGAGGCAGTTCATTCGGGGAGGCAGTTCATTCGGGGGAGGCAGTTCATTTGGGGGAGGCAGTTCATTTGGGGGAGGCAGTTCATTCGGGGGAGGCAGTTCATTCAGGAGAGGCAGTTCATTCGGGGAGGCAGTTCATTCGGGGGAGGCAGTTCATTTAGGGGAGGCAGTTCATTCGGGGAGGCAGTTCATTTGAGGGAGAGGCAGTTCATTTGGGGAGGCAGTTCATTCGGGGGAGGCAGTTCATTTGAGGGAGGCAGTTCATTTGGGGGAGGCCGTTCATTTAGGGAGGCCGTTCATTCGGGGGAGGCAGTTCATTCGGGGGAGGCAGTTCATTTGAGGGAGGCAGTTCATTTGGGGGAGGCAGTTCATTTGAGGGAGGCAGTTCATTTGGGGGAGGCCGTTCATTTAGGGGAGGCCGTTCATTTAGGGGAGGCCGTTCATTTAGGGGAGGGCAGTTCATTTTCGGGAGAGGCAGTTCATTCGGGAGAGGCAGTTCATTTGGGGGAGGCAGTTCATTTGGGGAGGCAGTTCATTTGGGGGAGGCAGTTCATTTGGGGGAGGCAGTTCATTTAGGGGAGGCCGTTAGGGTCAGGTGACTGATGATGAGACATTACATGCAGTATCACTGACCATTAAATAGATGTAATCTGTGAGCTCTTTGGGCCGCTGCCTGAGGGCCCTACTGTATAAATGAGACAGATGTACAGGCCTATAAAACTGTCTCCTTGGTTACAGGGGATCCTGGTGAGAGAGGAGAAGCGGGTACCCCGGGCACAGCCGGTGGAGCCTGGCACTGCTGGAGAGAAAGGGGAGACTGGGGAAACTGGAAGGGAAGGTAAACTGGTATCTACTAACCAAATGGGCAACAGGGCGAAGGGTGCTCTGTGGGCACAGGCAAAATGGGGTGCTCTGTGGGCACAAGGGGGAATGGGGTGCTCTGTGGGCACAGGGGGAATGGGGTGCTCTGTGGGCACAGGGGAATGGGTGCTCTGTGGGCACAGGGGGAATGGGGTGCTCTGTGGGCACAGGGGGGAATGGGGTGCTCTGTGGGCACAGGGGGAATGAGGGTGCTTCTGTGGGCACAGGGGAATGGGCGGTGCTGTGTGGGCACAGGGAGGAATAGGGGTGCTCTGTGGGCACAGGGGGAATGGGGTGCTCTGTGGGGGCAGGGGGGAATGGGGTGCTGTGTGGGGCACAGGGAGGAATGGGTGCTCTGTGGGCACAGGGGGGAATGGGTGCTCTGTGGGCGCAGGGGGGAATGGGGTGCTCTGTGGGCCACAGGGGAAATGGGTGCTCTGTGGGCACAGGGGGAATGGGGTGCTCTGTGGGCGCAGGGGGGATGGGGTGCTCTGTTGGGCACAAGGGGGAAAGGTGTGGTGGCGATGGGGTGCTTGTGGGCACAGGGGGAATGGGGTGCTCTGTGGCACAGGGGAATGGGGTGTGCTTCTGTGGGCACAGGGGGAATGGGGTGCTCTGTGCGCACAGGGGGAATGGGGTGCTCTTGTGGGCACAAGGGGGAATTGGGGTGCTCTTGGGCACCAGGGGGAATGGGGTGCTCTGTGGGCACAGGGGGGAATGGGTGCTCTGTGGGCACACGGGGGAATGGGTGCTCTGTGGCACAGGGGAATGGGGTTGCTCTGTGGGCACAGGGGGGAATGGCGGTGCTCTGTGGGCACAGGGGGAATGGGGGCTCTGTGGCACAGGGGAATGAGGTGCTCTGTGGGCACAGGGGGAATGGGGTGCTCTGTGGGCACAGGGGGAATTGCGGTGCTCTGTGGGCACAGGCGGGAATGGGGTGCTCTGTGGGCACAGGGGGGAATGGGGTGCTCTGTGGGCACAGGGTGGGAATGGGGTGCTCTGTGGGCACGAAGGAGGGGCACAACTTCTGTGTTAATAAATCACGTCAGCTGGAATTTCATGGTCCTTTTTAATTGCCCCCCAGGACTGCCAGGTGCCCCGGGGAGAATTGGGGACAAAGAGAAAAAGGAAATCAAGGTAAATCCACAGAAATGGGGGGCGGGGGGGGCAGCTCAGTGTCACTAGGGACCCCCCCTCCTTCTCTTCCAGTCTGTCTCTCACTCTGCAGTCTGTCTCCAACTGTCTCCCCTCTATTCTTAGTGCACACTCACAGTCCCCTAGTCTGTCTCTCTCACTCACACTCACACTCAGCTTCCCTTTACCCCCCTGGCTCAGGTGCCCAACCTTTGCCTGACAGTTACCCCTCTTTCCTAGGTTCTATGGGAGATCCGGGGCAGAAAGGAGACACAGGAGAATCAGGTGAGACATCGGATATTTATCTCCGCCCCCTATGATGGGCGGAGCCAACAAAATATCCTCTTGCCCTGCCAGGGGCAGAACATCGCTGCCATGGTGCAATAAGACGTGAATACTCGATCTATGCCCGGCCAATCAACATATCGGTTGGGGAGACCTGTCGGAGGGCCCCATACACGGGCAGATCAGTACCAGATTGGTCTGAGGGACCCGAAACTGCAGTGTAAATCTGCCCCTAATGCCCACCTTAATACCCCTGTCTTTCCTACTGCCAGGGTTACCAGGCTCCTGCATGAACCCGTTCTGCTAAGCCGGAGGGACGGCCCACGAAGGGGGTTCTCTCGGGCCATTGGAGCGACGGACAAAGGAAGCCTGGCCAATGGCTGAGCGGGTGAGAAAGGGAATCCTGGCACAAGGTAGGTGGAAGGGAACCAATTATCTATGTTTTAATAACAACATGGAGCCCCCCCCCCCATGCCAAATGTTAGGGACCCCTGTAAGTAGCAGTTGTGCTGGGTCAGTAGATTCTGATCCAATAGGTGGGTTTGGGGGGCATCACCCCTAGAGTGGTACTATAACTATACCCCCCAATATACACTAACGGGGCCTTCAGGGCTCCTTGTGTCCCAGGCCCCCAGCACCACCCACCCTGGCCAATAGGGGGCGCTATTTGGGGTGCAATATAAATAAATATACCATTGTTGGGCCAGTTGGGGGGGGGGGCCATTTGTGTGTAGTCTCCAACTCTCTCTACAGCCCAGTGTGGCCCCCAGTCACTCTATTGGGGGGCATAGAAGGCATCACTGATTTTCTTCTCTATTCCTTCAGGACAACCAGGGACACAACCAGGTAGGAGACTATCTCTTAGTTCATTCTCTGTAGGGCCCAGAGCCCAGGGTGCCATCCGCTTGTGCCCACTGGTAATGTGGCTGTGAGGGTACAGTTGGTACAGAGCGCCACTCCTAATGCCTGCCCTGCGCCTAACGCCTGCCCCGTGCCTAACGACTCCCCCGCCCCTAATGCCTGCCCTGCGCCTAACGCCTGCCCCGCGCCTAACGCCTGCCCCCGCGCCTAACGCCTGCCCCGCGCCTAACGCTTGCCCCGCGCCTAACGCCGCGCCCCGCCGCGCCTAACGCCTGCCCCGCGCCTAACGCCTGCCCCGTGCCTCATGCCTGCCCCGTGCCTAATGCCTGCCCCGTGCCTAACGCCTGCCCCGCGCCTAACGCCTGCCCCGCCCCTAACGTCTGCCCCGCGCCTAACGCCTGCCCCGCGCCGAATGCCTGCCCCCTGCCTAACGCCTGCCCCGCGCCTAATGCCTGCCCCGTGCCTAACGCCTGCCCCGCGCCTAATGCCTGCCCCCGCCTAACGCCTGCCCCGCACCTAACGCCTGCCCCGTGCAGGTGGAAGATACCAGGCTTAGAAGCATTTGTGGCCACAGTCGCTTTCTATTGGCTCATGTAAGGGGTTTAATAAGTAAATGCCCCCAGGTCTATCTCCCCTTTTTGGTGGGTGCTGTGCCTGGCTGCGCCACATAGTGGTGGTGAGTGCCAAGTGCAACTGGATGGGGGGACAAATATCACCCACATATTTGCACTGTTGATAAATGGGCCCTAATGTGCTTTTGCGCCTGTTTAGCGATTGTGCGGCTTGTGGCGGGACCCATCGGGGCCGAGTGGAAATCTTTCATGGTGGCAACTGGGGTACGATCTGCGACGACAACTGGGATCTGAATGATGGGGCGGTTGTCTGCCGAATGTTGGGGTACTCCCGGGCGGTACAGGCCTTCACTGCCGGAGGAGGTGAGTTTGCACCATGGTGCCCCCAGGGGCCACTATCTGCCCATAAACTGGCATCAGGGTTGGTCAGGGGCCACGATTTCCCGTTATTTACTTACAGGGGATTAAGGGGGAGGTTGGGGCTTTAGCTTCTGTCCTTTGGGTGCAGGAATGGGGGCGGCAGGAATGGGGGTACAGCGACACTTGTTTTGCCCCCCATTAGGCATCCAGTAATCTCAGTGATCCCTTTGCAGGTGCGGGGAAGATCCTATTGGACGATGTTGAACTGCGTCGGGTCGGAGACCAGTATCCTGCAATGTACCAAACCCAACTGGGAGGCGCACAACTGTAACCACAACGAGGATGCTGGGATTGAGTGCGGCTCCTAGGGAACCCCAGAAGTACCCCAGGGGGCAGTACCCCAATGTAATATAAAGAGCCACATCCTAGGTGATATGGCCCCCTCACTGTCCTACACTTCCCATGATGCACCCTTACTCCCAGGGTTACTGTATTATTTCTGCACCTCCCACTCACCGTAGCTGTACAGATGCTTTCTTTTACTAAGGTCAGTTGACCCCCCCGGGCAACCTGAAAGCAGATTCAGGACAAATAGATCGGCAGCAAAATGTCCCCAGATTCATATTAAATGTTGTTTGTTAGGTGAGTTGCCCTTTAATCGGCTGCCAGTGCCCAGAGGGGGCTGGGGGGGCAAGTTTCTATATAATTAAAGATTTGCTACAGAACGTGCCTCTCCGTGTGTCTCGGGCAAAACAAACAGCAGGAATTGATTGTGGGTTTGTACACTGAGCGGCCATTAATCAAACCAATTTCTCTTGCGCTGGAGGAGGGGCTGGAACTGCAGGGACAACCTTTGCCCAATACTAATGGCTGTTCCACTGCAGCTTGTCTGGGGGGGGGGCAAATACTGACAAAGATCCTTTGCAGTCTCTTCTGCCACAAAGTGATCCCTGCGACTGTCTCAATAGGAAATATCACAAACAGGTTAAGCCTCCCCTTTAATCCAGTGTATTGGTTCCATTATCTACAGGGGTCTAATGCCCCAGGGAAGAAACGGCAAAGTACCCCCCGGCCAAATAGGGGCATCCAAGGTGCGGAGGCACTACCCTGAGCTACCAGTAGGAGGCTCCACACAGGAGGCAAAATGGAGCCATTAGCTGTATTACTGTATTCTCTCTAATACACCCCCCCCATGGTTACTATTTATTGGGGCGGCGCAGATTATGTTGGATTCATGATCCTGATGCCCCTGGAGGTAACGAGACAGAGGAAACAAAGAGGAAAGTGAGGAATTGTAGGAAAGAGGAGGAGGACTGGGGCGGGGGTAGTAATGTAGGACAGCCCCCGAGGAGAAGGGATAGAGGGGAGGGCCCGCCCATGCAGAACAGAGAGACCCCGCCCCACAGCTGGGTGCTGCCCCCTACTGCTGAATTTGCATATTTTCATTTGTACCCTGACAAACCTGTATCCTCTCAACCAAATCAGTGCAGCGCTCAGGGGTCACATGGGTGTTGGTAAATCTGGCCAAATCCCCAGCAGCATCCTGAACCCATTTACCCTTCTGCTCTGAACAGCTTGTATTGTTATTGGGAGCCCCCCGGCTTAGCCCCAGCCACAGGGGCAATTAGGCTACTGGGGGGCAGTGATAGGACATATAAACTCAGGGGCAGTATTGCTGCCCCCACTCATAGGGATAAACCCTTCTGCTGATAAATAAGCAATGGTTTCCCTTTAACCCCTCCCGGGCCGGACAGAAAGCCATTGGGGGGTCTATTAGGGTTGTGCCTAAGCGAATGATACTGCGCCCCACAAACGGCTGCTCTGAGCTCAGGGCTGTGGGGTTAGTGAGGCTGTTGGTACCGGGGTAGGGACTGGCACAGGGTCGGGTACGGGGGGGCACTGGTACATTCCATACTGGGAGTGAGGTTGTAGTGGGGTCCCTCGGGGTTCTGTATTGGGGCCACTTTTTATTGAACTTCATTAATGTGCAACAAACTGACACCCATTCCCCCTCCTTACACCCCCCCCCTTACACACAATGCTGCGGCCCAAGTGATCGCTTTTACCTTTCCCTAAGATCCCCCCTCCCTGCCGGCCATAATCCCCCTCCCTGCCGGCCATAATCCCCCCTCCCTGCCGGCCATTATACCCCCCTCCCTGCTGGCCATTATACCCCGCTCCCTGCCGCGCCATAAATCCCCCCTGCCTGCCCCATAATCCGCCCCTCCCTGCGGCCATTATACCCCCCTCCCCTGCTGGCCATTATACCCCCGCTCCCTGCCGGCCATAATCCCCCCTCCCTGCCGGCCATTATACCCCCCCTCCCCTACCGGCCATAATCCCCCCTCCCTGCCGGGCCATTATACCCCTCCCTGCTGCCATTATACCCCCCTCCCTGCCGGCCATAATCCCCCTCCCTGCCGGCCATAATCCCCCTCACCTGCCGGCCATAATCCCCCCTCCCTGCTGGCCATAATCCCCCCTCCCTGCTGGCCATTAATCCCCCCTCCCTGCTGGCCATTATACCCCCCTCCCTGCTGGCCATAATCCCCCCTCCCTGCCGGCCATAATCCCCCCTCCCTGCCGCGCCATAACCCCCTCCCTGCCGGCCATTTATACCCCCCTCCCTGCCGGGCGGCCATAATCCCCCTCCCTGCCGGCCATAATCCCCCCTCCCTGCCGGCCATAATCCCCCTCCCTGCCGGCCATAATCCCCCCTCCCTGCCGGCCATAATTCCCCTCCCTGCCGGCCATAATCCCCCCTCCCTGCCGGCCATAATCCCCCCTCACCTGCCGGCCATAATCCCCCCTCCCTGCCGGCCATAATCCCCCCTCCCTGCCGGCCATAATCCCCCTCCCTGCCGGCCATAATCCCCCCTCCCTGCCGGCCATAATCCCCCCTCCCTGCCGGCCATAATCCCCCCTCCCTGCCGGCCATAATCCCCCCTCCCTGCCGGCCATTATACCCCCCCCCTTGCCGGCCATAATCCCCCCCTCCCTGCCGGCCATAATCCCCCCTCCCTGCTGGCCATTAAATACCCCCCCCCTGCCGGCCATAATCCCCCCTCCCTGCCGGCCATAATCCCCCCTCCCTGCCGGCCATAATCCCCCTCCCTGCTGGCCATTATACCCCCCCCCCTGCCGGCCATAATCCCCCTCCCTGCCGGCCATTATACCCCCTCCCTGCCGGCCATAATCCCCCTCCACTGCCGGCCATAATCCCCCCTCCCTGTGCGGCCATTATACCCCCCCCCCTGCGGCCATAATCCCCCCTCTCCTGCCGGCCATTAATCCCCCCTCCCTGCCGGCCATAATCCCCCCTCCCTGCCGGCCATAATCCCCCCTCCCTGCTGGCCATTATACCCCCCCCTGCCGGCCATAATTCCCCCTCCCTTGCCGGCCATTATACCCCCCTCCCTGCCATAATCCCCCCTCCCTCCGGCCAATAATCCCCCCTCCCTGCCGGCATTATACCCCCCCCCCAGCCGGCCATAATCCCCCCTCCCTGCGGCCATATCCCCCTCCCTGCCGGCCATAATCCCCCCTCCCTGCCGGCCATAATACCCCCCCCCCCTGCCGCGCCTGTTGCCCAACTTCCTGCGGTTCTGCAACAATCACCCTGGCACGTGCCACACGCCTTCGGCCTCACGTGACGCGGGTTGCAACATTCTGCTGAAACTGCAGCGCTTGGATGTTTCATTCTGTGGCGCAACAAAAAGCCCTGTGTTTGGGGAGGGGGGTGCGTCCAAATATCTAACTGAATTGTCTCCCATTAGTTATTATGTTTTTGCCCCCACACAGCGGCTTTGGCTGCATTCAGCACACTTACCCCTGTAACTATTTTCCTGCCCAATCTATCTTTACCTCGGGGTAGGGGGCCCCCCCATTTCTCCTATCTTTCTTCCCTATTAATAACATGGGCCCCATGCCAGGCCTATACTGATGGGGGGGTCTCATTCCCTCTCTGTCAGCCCTTACTGTCACCTCTCAGGGCACCGGCAAGGAGATTGGCTAAAATCTGTCTTTTATTATCCATTTAAAACCAAAGCGCCTGACGGCGTTTCCTGCGCACTTAATTATAGCAAAAACACCTCAGTCATGAGAGGGTTAAATAGTGAGATAATGATCCCCATTAGCGATGATTTTACAGGGGGGGTGAGTTTGTTGGCAAGTAAAGCCTTTCCCCCACTCTGTGGAAACGACTTGGTTACTGTTAACCGCCAAGGGGACTTTATTCCAGACGCGCGTTGCCCCGGGGGCTTGCAATCCATTGCTGATATTAGCGGTTGTACATTACATTTATATTTATTTGCAAATATTTTATCCCTCATTTTGCCTTCTTGTAGGATATTTTCTTCTTTTTTCTTTTCTCACGGTTTATTTCCATTATTTTTACATGGTGGGTGGGTGGTGGCCTGTCCATCTATGGTGATCTCACTATTTAACCCTCTCATGACTGGAGTGTTTTTGCCTTATAATTAAGTACGCCATTGAAAACGCGTCAGGTGCTTTGGTTTTAAATGCGAATAATAAAAAGGACCGACTTTGAGCCAATCTCCTTGCCCGCGTGCACTGGGGTTCTCCTACGTCTCCCCTTTCAGCTATGAGTTCGGGGGCCCCACACTACTGATGGATATTGGGGAGCTATTCAATGTCAGTTGGATTTTCCTTAACTTGCTTGGGATTTGGAGTTTATTTGAGACGGGTTTGGGTTTATACCCCCGCAGTCTCTACGGCCACTGGCTACGAATTGATATTATTTTCCCGTTTTGTTTAGTTATTTATAGTTTGGGGTTCACCCTTTTATGCTGTTTTACTGTCACCCCTCCCCTCATTAACATGGCACTATGCCCCCCTAATGCCTGGCCAGCCCACAAATCCAGCCCTGATTGGGTGGGGAAACCCAAACCCCCTGTTCGTAGCCTGTAGCCATTCCGTGTGCTCCTATTGGCTGAAAGGGAACATTTCTCATCATTTTTTTAAATTTCCAATGACTTCACTTATATACATCTGCACATAAAACTGATGCTCCGCCTCCTCTTGCTTCTGACTCCTCCTTAGCTCCTGGCTTCCTTGTTTGCCCCTGGTGCCCCTGATGCCCCTGATGCCCAGACCCTTGGAGACTGATTGTCCCCCTCTAATCCCACCTCCCTGACCTGCTGTATCCCATCCCTTGCCCCCCATGCCAGGACCTTGAGTGGCCCCAGAGCCACAAAACTGGACACCCATTACTCCCCCCCCCTCCCCACCCCCCCCCCCGAAATTCTATTTTTCTATCTTCTTGTGCTCTTGGCTTCCCTGCTCCTTCTCTGGCTCCTCCTCCTTAATTTTTTTTGGAAATGTACTCCAAGAGCCAATATAATAACTGTGGCAGCGTGATTTATTGCAGCATTAGCGCCATTACTGCCCCACTTCTCTCACGCCTAGCCCCGTCTACCCCCCTCTGGCAAGCCACCCTACAGCCCTTTGTACTGCCCCAAACCCCCTTTACGCCTTCGTGTGCCCAACCCTTCTCCTGCCCCCTCTCGCTGCCCTTCTGCCCCAACCCCTATACTCTCCTGCCCCTCTCGCTGCCCTTCTGCCCCAAACCCCCTATAACTCTCCTGCCCCTCTCGCTGGGCCCTTCTGCCCCAACCCCCTATACTCTCCTGCCCCTCTCGCTTCCTCTGCCCCAACCCCCTATACTCTCCTGCCCCCTCTCTGCCCTTCTGCCCAACCCCCTATATTCTCCTGCCCCAGCTCTCTGCCCTTCTGCCCCAACCCCCTATTATTCTCCTGCCCCCTAGCTCCTTGCCCTTCTGCCCCAACCCCCTATACTTCCTCCTGCCCCCTCTCGCTGCCCTTCTGCCCCAACCCCTATACTCTCCTGCCCCTCATCGCTGCCCTTCTCCCAACCCCTATACTCTCCTGCCCCCTCTCGCTGCCCTTCTGCCCCAACCCCCTATACTCTCCTGCCCCCTCTCGCTGCCCTTCTGGCCCAAAAAACCCCCCTTTTTAAACTTCTCCTGCCCCCTCTCTGCCCTTCTTGCCCCAACCCCTATTACTCTTTTTTTTCCTTTAAGCCCAAGCTCTCTGCCCTTCTGCCCCAACCCCCTATACTCTCCTACCCCAGCTCTCTTGCCCTCTGCCCAACCCTATACTCTCTACCCCAGCCTCATGCCCTTCTGCCCCAACCCCCTATTTCTCGTGACCCCAGCTCTCCTGCCTTCTGCCCCAACCCTATATTCTTACCTGCCCGCTCTCGCTGCCCTTCTGCCCCAACCCCTATACTCTCCTGCCCCCTCTCGCTGCCCTTTCTGCCCAACCCCCCAAATCCCTCTACACTCCCCCCTCCTATACTTTTATATTCTCACCCACTTCTTACTTCTCTGCCTCTCCGCCCTATGCACCATCTCTCCTGCCCCGTCTCTCTGCCCCTTCTGCCCCAACCCCCTATCTTCCTACCCCAGCTCTCTGCCCTTTCTGCCCCAAACCCCCTATAAACTCTCCTACCCCAGCTCTCTGCCCTCTCTGCCCCAACCCCCTTATACTCTCCTGCCCCCTCTCGCTGCCCTCTGCCCCAACCCCCTATACTCTCCTGGCCCCGTCTCTCTGCCCTTCTGCCCAACCCCTATTACTCTCCGCCCCCTCTCCGCTGCCTTCTGCCCCAACCCCCTATACCTCTCCTACCCCAAGCTCTCTGCCCTTCTTGCCCCAACCCCCATACTCTCCTACCCCAGCTCTCTGCCCTTCTGGCCCCAACCCCCTATACTCTCCGCCCCCTCTCCTGCCCTTCTGCCCCAACCCCCTATACTCTCCTGCCCTGTCTCTCTGCCTTCTGCCCCAACCCCCTATATTCTCCTGCCCCAGCTCTTCTTGCCCTTCTTGCCCCCATCCCCTATGCTCTCCTGCCCGTCTTCTCTGTTCCCTTCTGCCCCAACCCCCCTATATCTCTCCTGCCCCCTCTCTCTGCCCCCTTCTGACCCCCAACCCCCTATACTCCCGCCCCAGCTCTCTGGCCTTCTGCCCCCAACCCCCATATTACCTTCCTGCCCCGTCTCCTGCCCTCTGCCCCAACCCCCTATACTCTCCTGCCCCAGCTCTCTTGCCCTTCTGCCCCAAATCCCCCATATACTCTCCTGCCCAGCTCTACTGCCCTTCTGCCCCCAAACCCCACTATACTCTCCTGCACCCAGCTCTCTGCCTTCTGCCCCAACCCCCTATACTCTCCTGCCCCCTCTCTCTTAGCCCATTCTGCGCACCAACCCCTATACTCTCCTGCCCCGTCTCTCTGCCCTTCTGCCCCAACCCCCTATACTCTCCTGCCCCGTCTCTCTGCCCTTCTGCCCCAAACCCCCCTATTACTGTCCTGCCCCAGCTGTCTGCCCTTCTGCCTCAACCCCCTATACTCCTCCTGCCCCAGCTCTCTGCCCCTTCTGCCCCCAACCCCTTATACTCTCCTGCCCCCCTTCGCTGCCCTTCTGCCCCCAACCCCCTATACTCTCCTGCCCAGCTCTTCTGCCCTTTCTGCCCCAACCCCCTATACTCTCCTGCGCCCAGCTCTTGCCCTTCTGCCCAACCAGGCACAATGTTCTCCTTATGTGAGGCAGGAAGTACCTACATTTCATACATACGTTATCTGCCCCCTCTGCCCCTCACTGGGAACCCCTAGGGCCAAACAATATGGACATGATCCACTTGCAGCAGTAAAGGGGGGGGGGCACCTTATGTTATGAATGGCCTGTTTCTAGGCAACTCTCCATTGTCTACTTTAATTGTATATTCCCTTTTGTCTTTTTTGTTATCTATTTTTTTTTTTTTTTTTATTCATATATTGTTTTTTTTTTTTTCTTTTTTTTTTATTCTGCTTATTAATTTATTTTTTTTTATTATTTCTCCTCTTCTGATCTAAAGTTTCCTAGCATTCTTTCTATGGGGGTCAGTGACCCGGCAGCCAAACCCGTATTGCCTCTGTGCAGGCTCCAGTTTTATTGTTGATTGCTTACTGTTTATTCCTTTCTATCAGCCTCCCCCCCCCCCATTTCATTATTCCTGTCACTCATTCAAGACATTGCCTTGTGCTATGGGTAAATAGCGACCAATCCCGGGGCGGGGGTAGAAGGCCTGTTAGTTAAATGCCCCCCCTGGAATTGAAAGCTGAAATCTTTACTTCTCCCTTCGCTGTCGCAGAGAAAACGAAAAACTTGGTTGATAAAATCCTGAACTTTCCTCCGTTTTGCAGCGAGATGTCACTTCCCCTGCGAGGAAAACGAGCGCATCCCATTGCGCCAGGAATTCCCCCCCCCTCCCCGGAAACCGAAGGGCAAGTGGAAAGTCCACATGCGGAGCAATTAATGTGTGTGTGTTCCACTGGGGGGGGAACATGGGAGGCATGAGGCGTTCAATCCTTGTACAATGCTGTATGGGGGTTCACATAGATGTTACGCCCTACCCCCCTCCCATTACCCTCTTATTTTGCACTCAGGTGCAATTGTGCCCTGTTCTTACCAGTTGCCCCATGGCAGGACTTCGGCACGCCAGATATTTCATTACCCCTTTCTTTCTGCCCCAGGTCTTCGTTAAATGAACCCCAATAGTAGAGATAAAGCATTTCCTACGGAAATTGTTAACTTGTGTCCAATAAATCTGCCTTAAAGGTGTGAGAGGGCGCCCCCCCCCCAGGCTGCTTTATCCCAGTCAGGCCTTGTGTGGAGGGTTACCAGCTTTTACCCCACCAGCAGGGCAGCAATATGTGCTGTTTAGCCGGGTACCCCACCCTTAGACGAAATAGGTGTTTCCAAAATTACCAATTTCCCTTGCCAATCTGAGTGCCAGGCAGTGATCTAGAGCAATGGGCGGAGCTTGTGTTGGCGCGGGGCCTTCATGGGAATAGGACAAACACGTATGGCAGCTCGCTATGAGTGGAAGGAAAGAAATGAACTGGCATCCCCTGATATTTCACTATGAAAGGAGATGGGCGCCCCCTATAGGGCAAAACACTTACAAACAAAAAACGAGACAGTAAGTGAAATGGGAACAGAAAACTCCCATATAAAAGGGGGCTCCCCCACGACCTGAGTAAAATAATATTAATAATAAAAGGACTTAGGGGGTCAGAACCACCCAATCTTCACCCAACACCCCTATAAATATCTCCAGGTTGTCCCTGTGCCACTCTTTGTGCCCTGAGAAGCCATTATGGTAACATGCACTTTGCGGCAAAGACCAGCCTGGGCACTGGGGGGTGGGGGGGTCGTGGTGGGGGTTATAACTCTTTTGGACCCCCCATTCCTATGTAATGTCGAGTTTGAGTGCTTTGCATTTGATCACTGGGCCCCACAGCCAGATAATATCAGGGCCCCCTTGTACCCCAGGGGCACCCCCATGGCAACCAAAACTGTACCAAGTGCAGCCATTACAGCTAGATCCTTGGCGCCGGTTGGTTCTTGGTGCCGCGGGAGATGTGCAGGGGAGGTGCATGAGCTGATAAAGTGACACACCAATCCCTTGCCCAAAGAGGGCTGACAGGTCTAGTGGCAGGAGGAGTAAGTTCTAGGGAAATGGAACATTAAAAACAAATAGACCTCATTGCAGCCAGCCTGGGAGGCGCCCTTGGTCTATGGAGAGTTCAGTTGGGACAATCCCAAACAGAAACCGTTGGTACCAGCACTTTGCCCCAGTGATGCAGACAGGGTACCAGGTATCTTCCCTGGGAATCTGTATACAACAGCACTGTGCAACTGTAACACCCCACAGGTACGGCATGTGCGACTCGGAGATATAGGCAATCAGCAAACAATAGTCAAGGTTGGGGGTAGATTACAAATGGCACCTAATTACCCCCACAGTGGCACTAAATGTGACTGCTGGGTGCAGAGTATAAACATTAGGTTTGCTCTGGGGGGGCAGGAGTGTAATGACCCTAAATTACAGGGCTTCAAAAGGAGCACGGGGGTGGGGGGGGGGTGGCTGAATTTAGGTGTAGGGGCAATTGACTAATTGGGTACAGGAGGTCCCATTAAGGATAAAGTGGCCATTCCTGGGCCAACACAGACTAGCAACATGGCAACTCCAGACTGACTGGCAAGTTATTGACCAGTGGGGGACCTCTAGCAGGGGATGGGCCAGTGTATGGGGTCTCTAGCAGGGGATTGGCCAGTGTATGGGGCCTCTAGCAGGGGATTGGCAGTGTTATGGGGCCGTCTAGCAGGGGAATTGCGCCAAGTGTATGGGCCTCTAGCAGGGGATTGGCCAGCTGTATGGGCGGCCTCTAGGCAGGGGATTGGCCAGTGTATGGGGCCTCTAGCAGCGGATTGGCCAGTGTTATGCCTAGGATTGGCCGTTAGCCCAGCAGGGATTGGCCAGTGTATGGGCCTCTAGCAGGAATTGACAGTGTATGGGGCCTCTAGGCAGGGGGATTGGACATGTTATGGGGCTCTAGCAGGGGATTGGACAGAGTGTGTTGGTCTCTAGCAGGGGATTGGCCAGTGTATGGGGTCTCTAGCAGGGGACTGGACAGTGTGTGGGGTCTCTAGCAGGGGATTGGCCAGTGTATGGGGCCTCTAGCAGGGGATTGGCCAGTGTATGGGGCCTCTAGCAGGGGATTGGACAGTGTATGGGGCCTCTAGCAGGGGATTGGACAGTGTATGGGGCCTCTAGCAGCGGGATTGGGACAGACTGTGTTGGTCTCTAGCAGGGATTGCGCCAGTGTATGGGGTCTCATAGCAGGGGACTGAGAGACAGTGTGTGGGCGTCTCTAGCAGGGACGGACAGTGTATTTGGGGGCCTCTAGCGAGGATTGCCAGTGTATGGGGCCTTTAGGCGGGATTGGAACAGGTGTTGGGTGTCTCTAGCAGGGGATTTGCCAGTGTATGGGGTCTCTAGCAGGGGACTGGGACAGCTGGTGTGGGGCTGCTCTATCAGGGGATGGCCAGTGGTATGTTGGCCGCTAGAGGAGAATGAGCGACAGTGATATGGGGCCTCTAGCAGGGGATTGGCCAGTGTATGGGGTCTCTAGCAGGGGATTGGCCAGTGTATGGGGTCTCTAGCAGGGGATTGGACAGTGTATGGGGCCTCTAGCAGGGGATTGGCCAGTGTATGGGGCCTCTAGCAGGGGATTGGCCAGTGTATGGGGTCTCTAGCAGGAGAATGGGACAGTGTATTGGGCCTCTAGCAGGGGATTGGACAGTGTTATGGGGGTCTTCTAGCAGGGGATTGGCAGGTATGGGGTTCTCTAGTCAGGGGACTTGGACGATAGTTGTGATGGGGTCTCTATCAGGGGATTGGCCAGTGTTGGGGCCTCTAGCAGGGATTGGCAGTTGTATGGGCGTCTCTAGCAGGGGATGGCCCAGATATTGATCCATGGCCTTATATCCTAAGTGGAGCTGTTGATGCCACCTAAGAGCAACATAATGATCCCTATTTGTTCTGTTAGTTTGGGCCCAAATGATGGATCAGCCGGTTCGGTCCCAGTACCGGTGGGCACAGGATCCACCTGCTTTCTCCCTCTCAAGCGTCAGCTCCTGTGCCACAAATGTACAGAGGTGTTAGATCTGCCCTCAGCGAACTGCGTTCTGCCCCAGCGACTGGTTCTGCCCAGTAACAGGCTTTTTAAAGAGGGGTGCGGAACCCCATGTTTATTAATGGAGGGGGGGGGGTCCAGTGCATTAATCAGCGTACTAGTTGACGTCTCTATAGGAAATGTCAATACATATTAATGGTTAATAAGTGACCCCGCCCCCCTGCCTGTATCACCTGCCCCCCCCCCCCCCCCAGACTTGATATCTGCACCCGCGGGCGTATTGTCACTGAGCGGCTCCCCCCAGTTATCTGATTGGGGTAAATAAAGGGCACAATGTATTGACTTCATGGAAAAGGACATATAAGTGTTTACTTCCCTTTAATGGATCCCAGTTCCAGCCAAATGCTCCATTATAAACCGTACAGGGTGATTAATACAGTTGCTAACTTAATAGAGTGTTAATTTTAGAGTGCTGGGGTAATGATGCCGAATTACCAGACTGCTGATTAATAGACTGCTAATTAATTAGGGCGCAATAAATAAGAGTGCCTAATAATTAGGGTGCTAATAAATAGAGTTGCTAATAAATTAGGGGGCTAATAATAGAGTGCTAATAATTAGGGCGCTAAATTAAATAGAGTGCTGTGCCGAGGTTTGCACTCACAGGGGCTTTAGGTCTCGTGAATTTTTGTATTGGGCCACAGCAAGAGGGACACATCCCCTTTCCATCCACCCGCAACGTTATCTCTGTCTGTAACCGTTGAGCACTTCCTTTGAGGCCATCCATTTATAGCCGACTCATTGATAGGCGCTGCATGTATCCGACTCTCATGTTTAGGCGACTTCCTGTTGCCGACTGTCTCTTTAATCCGACTGTTCACTTATAGCCCCCATTATATCCACTCTCTTTATTTTATCCGGCTGCTCTGTACCAACGTATTGTATCTGCCTGTCTCTGATGTAGTGCAGTCCCTTGTCGATGCTCTGATGTAGCCATTCATTGTATTTAGTCTCTCTTATTTAGTGACTGTTCTTTTTTTAGTGCCGATGCCTTTATGCCGACTCTCCATTTGCTATGTTAGTGCGCTGTCTCTGGATGTGTGCTGTTCATTTATTCGTGCCGACTGTCTCTTTGAGTGGCCTGTCATTTTATTTAGTGCCGACTGTCTCATTATGTCGTGCCTGTATTGTTATGTAGTGCCGACGTGTCTCTTTGTTTATCGATTGCTCATTTATGGTGCCGACTTGTCTCTTTGTATTTAGTGGATGTTCTCATGATTAGGCCGCTGTCTCAGATTTCGTCGCTGTCTAGTATGTAGTGCCGACTGTCTCATTGATTTGGACTGTGATGTTAGTGCCGCTCTATGTATGTCGACTGTCTCATTTGTTATTGTGTGCCGAACTGTCTCATTTGTATTAGTGCTACTGTCTCATTTGGTATGTCTGGCGACG
>NC_030685.2:90475977-90501968 GCF_000004195.4 Xenopus tropicalis
TACCAGCATCCCACCCCCCCATACCAGCATCCCACCCCATATACCAGTATCCCACCCCCCATACCAGCATCCCACCCCCATACCAGCATCCCACCCCATTATACCAGTATCCCACCCCCCCATACCAGCATCCCACCCCCATATACCAAATCCCACCCCCCATACCAGCATCCCACCCCCCCATACCAGCATCCCACCCCCCCATACCAGCATCCCACCCCCAATACCAGCATCCCACCCCCCATACCAGCATCCCACCCCCATACCAGCATCCCACCCCCCCATACCAGCATCCCACCCCCATACCAGTATCCACCCCCCATACCAGTATCCCACCCCCATACCAGTATCCCACCCCCCCATACCAGTATCCCACCCCCCAACATCCCCCCCCCATACCAGCATCCCACCCCCCCATACCAGCATCCCACCCCCCCATACCAGCATCCCACCCCCCATACCAGTATCCCACCCCCCCATACCAGCATCCCACCCCCATACCAGTATCCCACCTCCCCATACCAGTATCCCACCCCCATATACCAACATCCCACCCCCCCCCATACCAGCATCCCACCCCCATATACCAACATCCCACCCCCCCATACCAGCATCCCACCCCATACCAGTATCCCACCCCCCATACCAGCATCCCACCCCCCCATACCAGCATCCCACCCCATATACCAGTATCCCACCCCCCCATACCAGTTTCCCACCCCCCCATACCAGCATCCCACCCCCCCATACCAGCATCCCACCCCCCCCCATACCAGTATCCCACACCCCCATACCAGCATCCCACCCCCCCATACCAGCACCCACCCCCATATACCAGTATCCCACCCCCCCATACCAGTTTCCCACCCCCCCATACCAGCATCCACCCCCCATACCAGCATCCCACCCCCCCATACCAGTATCCCACCCCCCATACCAGTATCCCACCCCCCCATACCAGTTTCCCACCCCCCCATACCAGTATCCCACCCCCATACCAGCATCCCACCCCCCCCCATACCAGTATCCCACACCCCATACCAGCATCCCACCCCCCCATACCAGCATCCCACCCCAATATACCAGTATCCCACCCCCCCATACCAGTTTCCCACCCCCCCATTACCAGCATCCCACCCCCCCATACCAGCATCCCACCCCCCATACCAGTTTCCCACCCCCCATACCAGCATCCCACCCCCCCCATACCAGTATCCCACCCCCCATACCAGCATCCCACCCCCCCATACCAGCATCCCACCCCCATATACCAGTATCCCACCCCCATACCAGTTTCCCACCCACCCCTATCAGCTACCCACCCCCCCATACCAGCATCCCACCCCCATATACCAACATCCCACCCCCCCATACCAGCATCCCACCCCCATATACCAACATCCCACCCCCCCATACCAACATCCCACCCCCCATACCAGCATCCCACCCCCCCATACCAACATCCCACCCCCCATACCAACATCCCACCCCCCCATACCAGCATCCCACCCCCCCATACCAGCATCCCACCCCCCATACCAACATCCCACCCCCCCATACCAGCATCCCACCCCCCCATACCAGCATCCCACCCCCATATACCAGTATCCCACCCCCCCATACCAGCATCCCACCCCCCCATACCAGCATCCCACCCCCCCATACCAGCATCCCACCCCCATATACCAGTATCCCACCCCCCATACCAGCATCCCACCCCCCCATTTACCAGCATCCCACCCCCATCCCACCCCCCCATACCAGCATCCCCATCCCACCCCCCATACCAGCATCCCACCCCCCCATACAGCATCCCACCCCCCCCCACCCCCCATACCAGTTTCCCACCCCCCCATACCAGCATCCCATCCCCCCCCCATACCAGCATCCCACCCCCATATACCAGCATCCCACCCCCCCATACCAGCATCCCACCCCCCCATACCAGCATCCCACCCCCCCATACCAGCATCCCACCCCCATATACCAGTATCCCACCCCCATACCAGTTTCCCACCCACCCCTATCAGCTACCCATCCCCCCATACCAGTATCCCACCCCCATATACCAGTATCCCACCCCCATACCAGTTTCCCACCCACCCCTATCAGCTACCCACCCCCCCATACCAGTTTCCCACCCCCCATATCAGCTACCCACCCCCCCATACCAGTTTCCCACCCCCCATATCAGCTACCCACCCCCCATACCAGTTTCCCACCCCCCCATATCAGCTACCCACCCCCCATACCAGTATCCCACACCCCCATATCAGCTACCCACCCCCCATACCAGTTTCCCACCCCCCATATCAGCTACCCACCCCCCATACCAGTTTCCCACCCCCCATATCAGCTACCCACCCCCCATACCTACATCCACCCCCCCATACCTACATCCACCCCCCCATAACCAGCATCCCACCCCCCCATACGCAGTATCCCACCCCCCCATATCAGCATCCCACCCGCCCATAACCTACATCCCACCCCCCCATACCAGCATCCAACCCCCCGCATACCAGTATCCACCCCCCCATCTACTCCTTGGTTGCAAACAAGATATTGGGGGCCCTATAGTGTTCATGAATGTAACACTGAGGTGGGATCCGGCACTTTCCCTATTTATATGGGAGTTTTGGGGGGTTCCAAGGAACAAACCAGTGGGGGGTCCTGACCCCAATATCACTATTATTGTTGTGCTGTAGGGCCCCGGGGCCCAGAGAGCGCAGTGAGTATAGGGTCCCTATAGACTGTGCTGATATTTCGGCTTGGGGCCCCCCAGTCATTTCCGCTAATTCTACCCCAAGCTGCTCTCTGTCTCACAGGGGCCCAAGGTGAGCCTGGAGCGGCCGGACCCCCCGGAGCAAAAGGTACAATCATCCTAAGGGGGATTTGTTACTTGGGCCGAACCAGCACTGGTAAAGATGAATGTGCCCCCAGTGGCCGGGGCAAAAGGGCCTGTACCGTTTCATTCTGCCAGCACATACCTGGCCTATTGAGTTCAGCAACAGGAGCTTTCCTTTTACAGTGGGGCCACGGGGCAAATACAGAGACTTTCTGGCTGGAAGTCACGGCCAATGGACGCCTGGGCCATATTTATACTGTGCGGGGGCAGATCTGCTGGGGCCACGGGGCTCCCCCTTGGAACTGCAGGTTAAGGCTGGAAAATTTTGCGGTTAAAAGCAGCAGTTCATTTGGGGGAGGCAGTTCATTTGGGGGAGGCAGTTCATTCGGGGGCGGCAGTTCATTCGGGGGAGGCAGTTCATTCGGGGGCGGCAGTTCATTCGGGGGAGGCAGTTCATTCGGGGGCGGCAGTTCATTTGGGGGAGGCCGTTCATTTAGGGGAGGCCGTTCATTCGGGGGAGGCAGTTCATTCGGGGGAGGCAGTTCATTAGGGGGAGGCAGTTCATTCGGGGGAGGCAGTTCATTAGGGGGAGGCCGTTCATTTAGGGGAGGCAGTTCATTAGGGGGAGGCAGTTCATTTAGGGGAGGCAGTTCATTCGGGGGAGGCAGTTCATTTAGGGGAGGCAGTTCATTAGGGGGAGGCAGTTCATTCGGGGAGGCAGTTCATTAGGGGGAGGCAGATTCGGGGGAGGCAGTTCATTCGGGGGAGGCAGTTCATTTGGGGGAGGCAGTTCATTTGGGGGAGGCAGTTCATTCGGGGGAGGCAGTTCATTCAGGAGAGGCAGTTCATTCGGGGGAGGCAGTTCATTCGGGGGAGGCAGTTCATTTAGGGGAGGCAGTTCATTCGGGGGAGGCAGTTCATTTGAGGGAGAGGCAGTTCATTTGGGGGAGGCAGTTCATTCGGGGGAGGCAGTTCATTTGAGGGAGGCAGTTCATTTGGGGGAGGCCGTTCATTTAGGGGAGGCCGTTCATTCGGGGGAGGCAGTTCATTCGGGGGAGGCAGTTCATTTGAGGGAGGCAGTTCATTTGGGGGAGGCAGTTCATTTGAGGGAGGCAGTTCATTTGGGGGAGGCCGTTCATTTAGGGGAGGCCGTTCATTTAGGGGAGGCCGTTCATTTAGGGGAGGCAGTTCATTTTCGGGAGAGGCAGTTCATTCGGGAGAGGCAGTTCATTTGGGGGAGGCAGTTCATTTGGGGGAGGCAGTTCATTTGGGGGAGGCAGTTCATTTGGGGGAGGCAGTTCATTTAGGGGAGGCCGTTAGGGTCAGGTGACTGATGATGAGACATTACATGCAGTATCACTGACCATTAAATAGATGTAATTGTGAGCTCTTTGGGCCGCTGCCTGAGGGCCCTACTGTATAAATGAGACAGATGTACAGGCCTATAAACTGTCTCCTTGGTTACAGGGGATCCTGGTGAGAGAGGAGAAGCGGGTACCCCGGGCACAGCCGGTGAGCCTGGCACTGCTGGAGAGAAAGGGGAGACTGGGGAAACTGGAAGGGAAGGTAAACTGGTATCTACTAACCAAATGGGGCACAGGGGGGAATGGGGTGCTCTGTGGGCACAGGCAAAATGGGGTGCTCTGTGGGCACAGGGGGGAATGGGGTGCTCTGTGGGCACAGGGGGAATGGGGTGCTCTGTGGGCACAGGGGGAATGGGGTGCTCTGTGGGCACAGGGGGAATGGGGTGCTCTGTGGGCACAGGGGGGAATGGGGTGCTCTGTGGGCACAGGGGGAATGGGGTGCTCTGTGGGCACAGGGGGAATGGGGTGCTGTGTGGGCACAGGGAGGAATGGGGTGCTCTGTGGGCACAGGGGGGAATGGGGTGCTCTGTGGGGGCAGGGGGGAATGGGGTGCTGTGTGGGCACAGGGAGGAATGGGGTGCTCTGTGGGCACAGGGGGGAATGGGGTGCTCTGTGGGCGCAGGGGGGAATGGGGTGCTCTGTGGGCACAGGGGAAATGGGGTGCTCTGTGGGCACAGGGGGGAATGGGGTGCTCTGTGGGCGCAGGGGGGAATGGGGTGCTCTGTGGGCACAAGGGGGAATGGGGTGCTCTGTGGGCACAGGGGGAATGGGGTGCTCTGTGGGCACAGGGGGGAATGGGGTGCTCTGTGGGCACAGGGGGAATGGGGTGCTCCTGTGGGCACAGGGGGAATGGGGTGGCTCTGTGCGCACAGGGGGGAATGGGGTGCTCTGTGGGCACAAGGGGGTGCTCTGTGGCACAGGGGGGAATGGGGTGCTCTGTGGGCACAGGGGGAATGGGGTGCTCTGTGGGCACAAGGGGGGAATGGGGTGCTCTGTGGGCACAGGGGGAATGGGGTGCTCTGTGGGCACAGGGGGGAATGGGGTGCTCTGTGGGCACAGGGGGGGAAATGGGGTGCTCTGTGGGCACAGGGGGGAATGGGGTGCTCTGTGGGCACAGGGGGGAATGGGGTGCTCTGTGGGCACAGGGGGAATGGGGTGCTCTGTGGGCACAGGGGGGAATGGGGTGCTCTGTGGGCACAGGGGGGAATGGGGTGCTCTGTGGGCACAGGGGGGAATGGGGTGCTCTGTGGGCACAAGGGGCACAACTTCTGTGTTAATAAATCACGTCAGCTGGAATTTCATGGTCCTTTTTAATTGCCCCCCAGGACTGCCAGGTGCCCCGGGGAGAATTGGGGACAAAGGAGAAAAAGGAAATCAAGGTAAATCCACAGAAATGGGGGGCGGGGGGGGGCAGCTCAGTGTCACTAGGGACCCCCCCTCCTTCTCTTCCAGTCTGTCTCTCACTCTGCAGTCTGTCTCCAACTGTCTCCCCTCTATTCTTAGTGCACACTCACAGTCCCCTAGTCTGTCTCTCTCACTCACACTCACACTCAGCTTCCCTTTACCCCCCTGGCTCAGGTGCCCAACCTTTGCCTGACAGTTACCCCTCTTTCCTAGGTTCTATGGGAGATCCGGGGCAGAAAGGAGACACAGGAGAATCAGGTGAGACATCGGATATTTATCTCCGCCCCCTATGATGGGCGGAGCCAACAAAATATCCTCTTGCCCTGCCAGGGGCAGAACATCGCTGCCATGGTGCAATAAGACGTGAATACTCGATCATGCCCGGCCAATCAACATATCGGTTGGGGAGACCTGTCGGAGGGCCCCATACACGGGCAGATCAGTACCAGATTGGTCTGAGGGACCCGAAACTGCAGTGTAAATCTGCCCCTAATGCCCACCTTAATACCCCTGTCTTTCCTACTGCCCAGGGTTACCAGGGCTTCCTGGGGCCAATGGAGAGCCCGGAATGTCTGGCCCACCGGGCCCTAAAGGGGCCCCTGGAGAGAAAGGGAATCCTGGCACCCAAGGTAGGTGGAAAGGGAACCAATTATCTATGTTTTAATAACAACATGGAGCCCCCCCCCCCATGCCAAATGTTAGGGACCCCTGTAAGTAGCAGTTGTGCTGGGTCAGTAGATTCTGATCCAATAGGTGGGTTTGGGGGGCATCACCCCTAGAGTGGTACTATAACTATACCCCCCAATATACACTAACGGGGCCTTCAGGGCTCCTTGTGTCCCAGGCCCCCCAGCACCACCCACCCTGGCCAATAGGGGGCGCTATTTGGGGTGCAATATAAATAAATATACCATTGTTGGGCCAGTTGGGGGGGGGGGCCATTTTGTGTGTAGTCTCCAACTCTCTCTACAGCCCAGTGTGGCCCCCAGTCACTCTATTGGGGGGGGGCATAGAAGGCATCACTGATTTCTTTCTCTATTCCTTCAGGACAACCAGGGACACAACCAGGTAGGAGACTATCTCTTAGTTCATTCTCTGTAGGGCCCAGAGCCCAGGGTGCCATCCGCTTGTGCCCACTGGTAATGTGGCTGTGAGGGTACAGTTGGTACAGAGCGCCACTCCTAATGCCTGCCCTGCGCCTAACGCCTGCCCCGTGCCTAACGCCTAACGCCTGCCCCGCGCCTAACGCCTGCCCGCGCCTAACCTGCCTGCGCCTGCGCCTAACGCCTGCCCCGCGCCTAACGCCTGCCCCGCCCCTAACGTCTGCCCCGCGCCTAACGCCTGCCGCCTGCCCCTGCCTAACGCCTGCCCCGCGCCTAATGCCTGCCCCCCGCCTAACGCCTGCCCCGCACCTAACGCCTGCCCCGTGCAGGTGGAAGATACCAGGCTTAGAAGCATTTGTGGCCACAGTCGCTTTCTATTGGCTCATGTAAGGGGTTTAATAAGTAAATGCCCCCAGGTCTATTCCCCTTTTTTGGTGGGTGCTGTGCCTGGCTGCGCCACATAGTGGTGGTGAGTGCCAAGTGCAACTGGATGGGGGGGACAAATATCACCCACATATTTTGCACTGTTGATAAATGGGCCCTAATGTGCTTTTGCGCCTGTTTAGCGATTGTGCGGCTTGTGGGCGGGACCCATCGGGGCCGAGTGGAAATCTTTCATGGTGGCAACTGGGGTACGATCTGCGACGACAACTGGGATCTGAATGATGGGGCGGTTGTCTGCCGAATGTTGGGGTACTCCCGGGCGGTACAGGCCTTCACTGCCGGAGGAGGTGAGTTTGCACCATGGTGCCCCCAGGGGCCACTATCTGCCCATAAACTGGCATCAGGGTTGGTCAGGGGCCACGATTTCCCGTTATTTACTTACAGGGGATTAAGGGGGAGGTTTGGGGGCTTTAGCTTCTGTCCTTTGGGTGCAGGAATGGGGGGGGCAGGAATGGGGGTACAGCGACACTTGTTTTGCCCCCCATTAGGCATCCAGTAATCTCAGTGATCCCTTTGCAGGTGTCGGGAAGATCCTATTGGACGATGTGAACTGCGTCGGGTCGGAGACCAGTATCCTGCAATGTACCAAACCCAACTGGGAGGCGCACAACTGTAACCACAACGAGGATGCTGGGATTGAGTGCGGCTCCTAGGGAACCCCAGAAGTACCCCAGGGGGGCAGTACCCCAATGTAATATAAAGAGCCACATCCTAGTGTATATGGCCCCCTCACTGTCCTACACTTCCCATGATGCACCCTTACTCCCAGGGTTACTGTATTATTCTGCACCTCCCACTCACGTAGCTGTACAGATGCTTTCTGGTTACTAAGGTCAGTGACCCCCCCGGCAACCTGAAAGCAGATTCAGGACAAATAGATCGGCAGCAAAATGTCCCCAGATTCATATTAAATGTTGTTTGTTAGGTGAGTTGCCCTTTAATCGGCTGCCAGTGCCCAGAGGGGGGCTGGGGGGGGCAAGTTTCTATATAATAAAGATTTGCTACAGAACGTGCCTCTCCGTGTGTCTCGGGCAAACAAACAGCAGGAATTGATTGTGGGTTTGTTTACACTGAGCGGCCATTAATCAAACGCAATTTCTCTGCCGCTGGAGGAGGGGCTGGAACTGCAGGGACAACCTTTGCCCAATACTAATGGCTGTTCCACTGCAGCTTGTCTGGGGGGGGGGCAAATACTGACAAAGATCCTTTGCAGTCTCTTCTGCACAAAGTGATCCCTGCGACTGTCTCAATAGGAAATATCACAAACAGGTTAAGCTCCCCTTTAATCCAGTGTATTGGTTCCATTATCTACAGGGGGGTCCTAATGCCCCAGGGAAGAAACGCAAAGTACCCCCCGGCCAAATAGGGGCATCCAAGTGCGGAGGCACTACCCTGAGCTACCAGTAGGAGGCTCCACCACAGGAGGCAAAATGGAGCCATTAGCTGTATTACTGTATTCTCTCTAATACACCCCCCCATGGTTACTATTTATGGGGGGGGCAGATTATGTTGGATTCATGATCCTGATGCCCCTGGGGTAACGAGACAGAGGAAACAAAGAGGAAAGTGAGGAATTGTAGGAAAGAGGAGGAGACTGGGGCGGGGAGTAATGTAGGACAGCCCCCGAGGAGAAGGGATAGAGGGGAGGGCCCGCCCATGCAGAACAGAGAGACCCCGCCCCACAGCTGGTGCTGCCCCCTACTGCTGAATTTGCATATTTTCATTTGTACCCTGACAAACCTGTATCCTCTCAACCAATCAGGGCAGCGCTCAGGGGTCACATGGGTGTTGGTAAATCTGGCCAAATCCCCAGCAGCATCCTGAACCCATTTACCCTTCTGCTCTGAACAGCTTGTATTGTTATTGGGAGCCCCCCGGCTTAGCCCCCAGCCACAGGGGCAATTAGGCTACTGGGGGGCAGTGTAGGACATATAAACTCAGGGGCAGTATTGCTGCCCCCACTCATAGGGATAAACCCTTCTGCTGATAAATAAGCAATGGTTTCCCTTTAACCCCTCCCGGGCCGGACAGAAAGCCATTGGGGGGGTCTATTAGGGTTGTGCCTAAGCGAATGATACTGCGCCCCACAAACGGCTGCTCTGAGCTCAGGGCTGTGGGGTTAGTGAGGCTGTTGGTACCGGGGTAGGGACTGGCACAGGGTCGGGTACGGGGGGGGCACTGGTACATTCCATACTGGGAGTGAGGTTGTTAGTGGGGTCCCTCGGGGTTCTGTATTGGGGCCACTTTTATTGAACTTCATTAATGTGCAACAAACTGACACCCATTCCCCCTCCTTACACCCCCCCCCTTACACACAATGCTGCGGCCCAAGTGATCGCTTTTACCTTTCCCTAAGATCCCCCCTCCCTGCCGGCCATAATCCCCCCTCCCTGCCGGCCATAACATTAACCCC
Source organism: Xenopus tropicalis (assembly GCF_000004195.4). Lineage (NCBI taxonomy): Eukaryota > Metazoa > Chordata > Amphibia > Anura > Pipidae > Xenopus > Xenopus tropicalis. Next base: position 90,485,554 of record NC_030685.2, read on the forward strand.
CCTCCCTGCCGGGCCATAATCCCCCCTCCCCTGCCATTAATCCCCCTCCCTGCTGGCCATTATACCCCCCTCCCTGCTGGCCATAAATCCCCCCTCCCTGCCGGCCATAATCCCCCTCCCTGCCGGCCATAACCCCCCTCCCTGCCGGCCATTATACCCCCCCTCCCCCCGGCCATAATCCCCCCTCCCTGCCGGCCCATAATCCCCCCTCCTGCCGGCCTCCCCCTCCCTGCCGCCATAATCCCCCTCCCTGCCGGCCATATCCCCCTCCCTGCCGCCATAATCCCCCCTCCCTTGCCGGCCATAATCCCCCTCCTGCCGGCCATAATCCCCCCTCCCTGCCGGCCATAATCCCCCCTCCCTGCCGGCCCCCCCCTCCCTGCCGGCCATAATCCCCCCTCCCTGCCGGCCATAATCCCCCCTCCCTGCCGCCATAATCCCCCCTCCCTGCCGCCATAATCCCCCCTCCCTGCCGGCCATTAATCCCCCTCCCTGCCTGGCCATTATACCCCCCCCTGCCGGCCATAATCCCCCCTCCCTGCCGGCCATAATCCCCCCTCCCTGCTGGCCATTATACCCCCCCCCCTGCCGCCATAATCCCCCCTCCCTGCCGGCCTAAATCCCCCCTCCCTGCCGGCCATAATCCCCCCCCCTGCTGGCCATTATACCCCCCCCCTGCCGCCATAATCCCCCTCCCTGCCGGCCATTATACCCCCCCCTGCCGGCCATAATCCCCCCTCCCGCCGGCCATAATCCCCCCTCCCTGGCGGCCATTAATACCCCCCCCCTGCGGCCATAATCCCCCCTCCTGCCGGCCATTAATCCCCCCTCCCTGCCGGCATAATCCCCCCTCCCTGCGGCCATAATCCCCCTCCCTGCTGGCCCCGGGCCATAATCCCCCCCCTGCCGGCCATTATTACCCCTCCCCGCCGCATAATCCCCCCGGCCTCCATAATCCCCCCTCCCTGCCGCCATTATACCCCCCCCCAGCCGGCCATAATCCCCCCTCCCTGCGGCCATAATCCCCCTCCTGCCGGCCATAATCCCCCCTCCCTGCCGGCCATAATAACCCCCCCCCCTGCCGGCCTGTTGCCCAACTTCCTGCGGTTCTGCAACAATCACCCTGGCACGTGCCACACGCCTTCGCTCACGTGACGCGGTTGCAACATTCTGCTGAAATGCAGCGCTTGGATGTTTCATTCTGTGGCGCAACAAAAAGCCCTGTGTTTGGGGAGGGGGGGGGTCCCAATATTCTAACTGAATTGTCTCCCATTAGTTATTATGTTTTTGCCCCCACACAGCGGCTTTGGCTGCATTCAGCACACTTACCCCCTGTAACTATTTTCCTGCCCCAATCTATCTTTACCTCGGGGGTAGGGGGCCCCCCCATTTCTCCTATCTTTCTTCCCTATTAATAACATGGGCCCCATGCCAGGCCTATACTGATGGGGGGTCTCATTCCCCTCTCTGTCAGCCCTTACTGTCACCTCTCAGGGCACCGGGCAAGGAGATTGGCTAAAAATCTGTCTTTATTATTCCATTTAAAACCAAAGCGCCTGACGCGTTTCCTGCGCACTTAATTATAGGCAAAAACACTCAGTCATGAGAGGGTTAAATAGTGAGATAATGATCCCCATTTAGCGATGATTTTACAGGGGGGGTGAGTTTGTGGCAAGTAAAGCCCTTTCCCCCACTCTGTGGAAACGACTTGGTTACTGTAACCGCCAAGGGGACTTTATTCCAGACGCGCGTTGCCCCGGGGGCTTGCAATCCATTGCTGATATTAGCGGTTGTACATACATTTATATTTATTTGCAAATATTTATCCCTCAATTTTGCCTTCTTGTAGGATATTTTCTTCTTTTTTCTTTTTCCACGGTTTATTTTCCATTATTTTTACATGGTGGGTGGGTGTGGCTTTGTCCATCATGGTGATCTCACTATTTAACCCTCTCATGACTGAGTGTTTTTGCCTATAATTAAGTACGCATGAAACGCGTCAGGTGCTTTGGTTTTAAATGGAATAATAAAGACCGACTTTGAGCCAATCTCCTTGCCCGGTGCACTTGGGGTTCTCCTACGTCTCCCCCCTTCAGCTATGAGTTCGGGGCCCCCACACTACTGATGGATATTGGGGAGCTATTCAATGTCAGTTGGATTTTCCTTAACTGCTTTGGGATTTGGAGTTTATTTGAGACGGGTTTGGGGTTTATACCCCCGAGTCTCTACGGCCACTGGCTACGAATTGATATTATTTTCCCGTTTTGTTTAGTTATTTATAGTTTGGGGTTCACCCTTTATGCTGTTTTACTGTCACCCCTCCCCTCATTAACATGGCACTATGCCCCCCTATGCCTGGCCCAGCCCACAAATCCAGCCCTGATTGGGTGGGAAACCCAAACCCCCTGTTCGTAGCCTGTAGCCATTCCGTGTGCTCCTATTGGCTGAAAGGAACATTTCTCATCATTTTTTTAAATTTCCATGACTTCACTTATATACATCTGCACATAAACTGATGCTCCGCCTCCTCTTGCTTCTGACTCCTCCTTTAGCTCCTGGCTTCCTTGTTTGCCCCTGGTGCCCCTGATGCCCCTGATGCCCAGACCCTTGAGACTGATTGTCCCCTCTAATCCCACCTCCCTGCCTGCTTGTATCCATCCCTTGCCCCCCATGCCAGGACCTTGAGTGGCCCCAGGAGCCCACAAACTGACACCCATTACTCCCCCCCCCCCCCCCCCCCCCCCCCCCCCCCCCCCCCCCCGAAATCTATATTTTTCTATCTTCTTGTGCTCTTGGCTCCTCCTCCTTCTCTGGCTCCTCCTCCTTAATTTTTTTAAAATGTACTCAAGAGCCAATATAATATACTGTGCAGCTGATTTATTGCAGCATTAGCGCCATTATCTGCCCCACTTCTCTCACTCCTACCCCTCTAGCCCCCGCTCTGGCAAGCCCCCTACAGCCCTGTGTACTGCCCCAACCCCCTATCTTCTCCTGCCCCTCTCGTGCCCTTCTGCCCCACCCCTATATCTTCGCCCCTCTCGCTGCCTTCTGCCCAACCCCTATACTCTCCTGCCCCTCTCGCTGCCCCTTCTGCCCCAACCCCCCTATACTCTCTCCCTCTCGCTCCCTTCTGCCCAACCCCTATACTCTCCTGCCCCCTCTCGCTCCTCTGCCCCAACCCCCTATACTCTCCCTGCCTCGCGCTCCCTTCTGCCCCAACCCCTATACTCTCCTGCCTCCAGCTTCCTGCCCTTTCTGCCCCAACCCCCTATTATTCTCCTGCCCCAGCTCTCTGCCCTTCTGCCCCAACCCCCTAATTCTCCTGCCCCCTCTCGCTGCCCTTCTCCCGCAACCCCTAACGCTCCTGCCCTCTCCTGCCCTTCTGCCCCAACCCCCTTACTCTCCTGCCCCCTCTCGCTGCCCTTCTGCCCCAACCCCCTATACTCTCCTGCCCCCTCTCGCTGCCCTTCTGCCCCAACCCCCTATACTCTCCTGCCCCCTCTCGCGCCGCTTCTGCCCCAACCCCCTATACTCTCCGCCCCAGCTCTCTGCCCTTTCTGCCCCAAAGCCCCTAACTTCTCCTACCCCAGCTCTCGCCTTCTGGCCCCAACCCCTATACTCTCCTACCCCAGCTCTCTCCTGCCCCAACCCCCTATACTCTCTCTCTCTCTTGCCTTCTGCCCCAACACCCTATTATTCTCCTCCCCAGCTCTCTGCCCTTTCTGCCGCCAACCCCCTATACTCTCCTGCCCCCTCTCGCTGCCCTTCTGCCCCCAACCCCCTATACTCTTCCTGCCCTCTCCTGCCTCTGCTCCCAACCCCACTCTCCGCCCCGTCTCTCTGCCCTTCTGCCCCAACCCTCCTATACTCTCCTACCCCAGCTCTCTTGCCCTTCTGCCCCCACCCCCCTATACTCTCCTACCCAGCTCTCTGCCCTTCTGCCCAACCCCCTATATTTCTCCTGCCCCCCCAGCTCTTCTGCCCTTCTGCCCCAATCCCCTATGCTCTCCTGCCCCGGTCTCTCTGCCCTTCTGCCCCAAACCCCCTATACTCTCCTGCCCCGTCTCTCTGCCCTTCTGCCCCAACCCCATACTCTCCTCCCCAGCTTTCTGCCCTTCTGCCCCAAACCCCTTACTCTCCTGACCCCCGTCTCTTCTGCCCTTCTGCCCAACCCCTTATACTCTCCTGCCCCAGCTCTCTGCCCTTCTGCCCCAACCCCCTATACTCTCCTGCCCCAGCTCTCTGCCCTTCTGCCCCAAACCCCTATACTCTCCCTGTCCCCATCTCCTCCCTTTCTGCCCCCAACCCCCATACTCTCCGCCCCTTCTCTCTGCCCTTCTGCCCCAACCCCCTACTCCCTGCCCCGTCCTCTGCCCTCTCCCCAACCCCCTATACTCTCCTGCCCCGTCTCTCGCCCTTCTGCCCCAACCCCTTTACTCTTCCTGCCCCACTCTCTGCCCTTCTGCCTCAACCCCCTTATACTCTCCTGCCCCAGCTCTCTGCCTTCTGCCCAACCCCCTATACTCTCCTGCCCCCTCTCGCTGCCCTTCTGCCCCAACCCCTATACTCTCCTGCCCCAGCTCTCTGCCCTTCTGCCCCAACCCCCTATACTCTCCTGCCCCAGCTCTCTGCCCTTCTGCCCCAACCAGGCACCAATGTTCTCCTTATGTGAGGCAGGAAGTTACCTACATTTCATACATACGGTTATCTGCCCCCTCTGCCCCTCACTGGGACCCCTAGGGCCCAAACACAATATGGACATGATCCACTTGCAGCAGTAAAGGGGGGGGGGGCACCTTTATGTTATAGAATGGCCTGTTCCTAGCAACTCTGCCATTGGTTTTCTTTATCTATTTTTAATTGTTTTATTAATTATTTCCCTCCCTCTTCTGTCTGTTTTCATCTTCTGAATGGGGGTCAGTGACCCCGGCAGCCAAACCCTATTGCTCTGTGAGGCTCCAGTTTTATTGTTATTGTTACTGTTTATTCCTTTCTATTCAGCTCCCCCCCCCCCCATTCATATTCCTGTCACTCATTCAGACATTGCCTTGTTGCTAGGGTAAATAGGACCAATCCCCGGGGGGGGGGTAGAAGCCTGTTAGTAAATGCCCCCCCTGAATTGAAAGTGAAATTCCTTTACTTCCCCTTCGCTGTCGCAGAGAAAACGAAACTGTTGATAAATCCTGAACTTTCCTCCGTTTGCAGCGAGATTCACTTCCCCCTGCGAGGAAACGAGCGCATCCCATTGCGCCAGGGAATTCCCCCCCCCTCCCCGGAAACCGAAGGGCAAGTAGGAAAGTCACATGGGAGGCAATTAATGTGTGTGTGTTCCACTGGGGGGGGAACATGGGAGGCATGAGGGGTGCAATCCTGTACAATGCTGTATGGGGGTCACATAGATGTACCCCTACCCCCCTCCCATACCCTCTATTTTGCACTCAGGTGCAATTGTGCCCTGTTCTTACCAGTTGCCCCATGGCAGGACTTGGGCACCGCCAGATATTTCATTACCCTGTCCTTTCTGCCCCAGGTCTTCGTAAATGACCCCAATAGTAGAGATAAAGCATTTCCTACGGATTGTTTAACTTGTGTCCAATAAATCTGCCATTAAAGGGGTGAGAGGGCGCCCCCCCCAGGCTGCTTTTACTCCCAGTCAGGCCTTGGTGTGAGGGTTACAGCTTTACCCCCCAGGCAGGGCAGCAATTGGCTGGTTACCGGGTACCCCCACCCTTAGACGAAATAGTGTTTCCAAAATTACCCAATTTCCCTTGCCAATCTGAGTGCCAGGCAGCTGATTAGAGCAATTGGGCGGAGCTTGTGTTGGGCGGGGCCTTGCAGGGAATAGGGACAAACACTATGGCAGCTCCTATGAGTGGAAGGAAAGAAATGAACTGGATCCCCTGATATTTCACTATGAAAGGAGAGGGCGCCCCCTATGGGCAAAACATTACAAACAAAAACGAGACAGAAGTGAAATGGGGAACAGAAAACTCCCATATAAAGTGGGGCTCCCACTGACCTGGAGTAAAAATAATATTAATAATAAAAGGACTTAGGGGGTCAGAACCCCCCCAATCTCACCCAACACCCCTATAAATATCTCCAGTGTGTCCCTGTGCCACTCTGTGCCCTGAGGAAGCCATAATGGTAACATGCACTTTGGGCAAAGACCAGCTGGGCACTGGGGGTGGGGGGGTCTGGGTGGGGGTTATAACTCTGTCGGACCCCCCTTCCTAATTATGTCGAGTTTGAGTGCTTTGCATTGATACACTGGGCCCCCACAGCCAGATAATATCAGGGCCCCCTTGTACCCCAGGGGCACCCCCATGGCACCAACTGTACCAAGTGCAGCCATTACAGTCTAGATCCTTGGGGCCCGGTTGGTTGGTGCCAGCGGGAATGTGCAGGGGAGGTGCATGAGTGATAAAGTGACACACAATCCCTGCCCCAAAGAGCTGACAGTCTAGTGCAGAGGAGTAAGTTTAGGGAAATGGAACATTAAAACAAATAGACCTCATGCAGCCAGCTGGGGGCGCCCTTGGTCTATGGGAGATTCAGTGGGACAATTCCCAAACAGAAACCCGGTGGTACCAGCACTTTGGCCCAGTGATGCAGAGGTACCAGTATCTTCCCTGGGAATCTGTATACACAGCGCTGTGCAACTGTAACACCCCCAGGTACAGCATAGTGGGACTCGGAGATATAGAGCAATAGCAACAATAGTCCAAGGTGGGGGTAGATACAAATGGCACCTAATTACCCCCCACAGTGGCACTTAAATGTGACTGCTGGGTGCAGAGTATAAACATAGGTTTTGCTCTGGGGGGGGCAGGGAGTGTAATGACCCTAAATTACAGGCTCATAAAGGAGCACGGGGGGGGGGGGGGCTGAATTAGGTGTAGGGGCAATAGACTAATTGGTACAGGAGGTCCCATTAAGGATAAAGTGGCCATTCCTGGGCCAACACAGACTAGCAACATGGCAACTCCAGACTGACTGGCAAGTTATTGACCAGTGGGGGACCTCTAGCAGGGGATGGGCCAGTGTATGGGGTCTCTAGCAGGGGATTGGCCAGTGTATGGGGCCTCTAGCAGGGGATTGGCCAGTGTATGGGGCCTCTAGCAGGGGATTGGCCAGTGTATGGGGCCTCTAGCAGGGGATTGGCCAGTGTATGGGGCCTCTAGCAGGGATTGGCCAGTGTATGGGGCCTCTAGCAGCTGGATTGGCCAGTGTATGGGCCTCTAGCAGGGATTGGCCAGTGTATGGGCCTCTAGCAGGGGATTGGCCAGTGTATGGGCCTCTAGCAGGATTTGGCCAGTGTATGGGGCCTCTAGCAGGGGATTGGCCAGTGTATGGGGCCTCTAGCAGGGAATTGGACAGTGTATGGGGCCTCTAGCAGGGGATTGGACAGTGTATGGGGCCTCTAGCAGGGGATTGGACAGTGTGTTGGGTCTCTAGCAGGGGATTGGCCAGTGTATGGGGTCTAGCAGGGAGGACAGTGTTGGGGGTCTCTAGCAGGGATTGGCCAGTGTAATGGGCCTCTAGCAGGGATTCCAGTGTATGGGGCCTCTAGCAGGGAATTGGACAGTGTATGGGGCCTCTAGCAGGGAATTTGGACAGTGTATGGGCCTCTAGCAGGGGATTGGACAGTGTGTTGGTCTCTAGCAGGGGATTGGCCAGTGTATGGGGTCTCTAGCAGGGGACTGGACAGTGTGTGGGGTCTCTAGCAGGGGACTGGACAGTGTATGGGGCCTCTAGCAGGGGATTGGCCAGTGTATGGGGCCTCTAGCAGGGGATTGGACAGTGTGTGGGGTCTCTAGCAGGGGATTGGCCAGTGTATGGGGTCTCTAGCAGGGGACTGGACAGTGTGTGGGGTCTCTATCAGGGGATTGGCCAGTGTATGGGGCCGCTAGCAGGGAATTGGACAGTGTATGGGGCCTCTAGCAGGGGATTGGCCAGTGTATGGGGTCTCTAGCAGGGGATTGGCCAGTGTATGGGGTCTCTAGCAGGGATTGGACAGTGTATGGGGCTCTAGCAGGTGGCCAGTGTATGGGGCCTCTAGCAGGGGATTGGCCAGTGTATGGGGTCTCTAGCAGGAGAATGGACAGTGTATGGGGCCTCTAGCAGGGGATTGGACAGTGTATGGGGTCTCTAGCAGGGGATTGGCCAGTGTATGGGGTCTCTAGCAGGGGACTGGACAGTGTGTGGGGTCTCTATCAGGGGATTGGCCAGTGTATGGGGCCTCTAGCAGGGGATTGGCCAGTGTATGGGGTCTCTAGCAGGGGATTGGCCAGATATGATCCAGGCCTTATAATCCTAATGGAGGCTGTTGATCGCACCTAAGAGGCAACATAATGTCCCTATTGTTCTGTTATTTGGGCCCAAATGATTGGATCAGCCTGGTTCGGCCCAGTACGTGGGCACAGATCCACCTGCTTCTCCCTCTCAAGCGTCAGCTCCTGTGCCACAAATGTACAGAGGTTTAGATCTGCCCTCAGCGACTGGTTCTGCCCTCAGCGACTGGTTCTGCCCCAGTAACAGGGCTTTTAAAGAGGGTGGGAACCCCATGTTTATTAATGGAGGGGGGGGGGGGTCAGTCATAATCAGCGTCACTATTGGTCTCTATGGAAATGTCATTACATATTAATGGTTAATAAGTGACCCCGCCCCCCCTGCCTGACATCACCTGCCCCCCCCCCCCAGACTGATATCTGCACCCCGGGGCTATATGTCACTGAGCGGCTCCCCCAGTTATCTGATTGGGTAAATAAGGGCACAATGTATTGGACTCATGGAAAAGGACATATAAGTGTTTACTTCCCCTTTAATGGATCCAGTTCCAGCCAAATGCTCCATATAAACCTACAGGGATGATTAATACAGTGCTAATTAATAGAGTGTTAATTATTAGAGTGCTGGGTAATTGACTGCTAATTAACAGACTGCTGATTAATAGACTGCTAATAATTAGGGCGCTAATAAATAGAGTGCTAATAATTAGGGTGCTAATAAATAGAGTGCTAATAATTAGGGCGCTAATAAATAGAGTGCTAATAATTAGGGCGCTAATAAATAGAGTGCTGCCGAGGGTTTGCACTCACAGGGGCTTTAGGTCTCTGTTTGGGGGCAATTTAATTTTGTGTATTGGCCCCCACATCCAGCAATGAAGGGGTTACACATTCCCCCTCTCTCTCACCATCCCCCCACCCCCGCCCAACGTGTATCTCTGTCTGTAACCCGTGTGCCGACTGTCTCATTTGTATGTAGTGCCGACTGTCTCATTTGTATTTAGTGCCGACTGTCTCATTTGTATTTAGTGCCGACTGTCTCATTTGTATTTAGTGCCGACTGTCTCATTTGTATTTAGTGCCGACTGTCTCATTTGTATTTAGTGCCGACTGTCTCATTTGTATTTAGTGCCGACTGTCTCATTTGTATGTAGTGCCGACTGTCTCATTTGTATGTAGTGCCGACTGTCTCATTTGTATTTAGTGCCGACTGTCTCATTTGTATTTAGTGCCGACTGTCTCATTTGTATGTCGTGCCGACTGTCTCATTTGTATGTAGTGCCGACTGTCTCATTTGTATTTAGTGCCGACTGTCTCATTTGTATGTAGTGCCGACTGTCTCATTTGTATTTAGTGCCGACTGTCTCATTTGTATTTAGTGCCAACTGTCTCATTTGTATTTAGTGCCGACTGTCTCATTTGTATTTAGTGCCGACTGTCTCATTTGTATGTAGTGCCGACTGTCTCATTTGTATGTCGTGCCGACTGTCTCATTTGTATGTCGTGCCGACTGTCTCATTTGTATGTAGTGCCGACTGTCTCATTTGTATTTAGTGCCGACTGTCTCATTTGTATGTCGTGCCGACTGTCTCATTTGTATGTAGTGCCGACTGTCTCATTTGTATTTAGTGCCGACTGTCTCATTTGTATGTCGTGCCGACTGTCTCATTTGTATTTAGTGCCGACTGTCTCATTTGTATTTAGTGCCGACTGTCTCATTTGTATGTCGTGGCCGACTGTCTCATTTGTATGTAGTGCCGACTGTCTCATTTGTATTTAGTGCGACTGTGCCATTTGTATTTAGTGCCGACTGTCTCATTTGTATGTCGTGCCGACTGTCTCATTTGTATGTCGTGCCGACTGTCTCATATTGTATGTAGTGCTGACTGTCTCATTGTATTTAGTGCCGTTCTGTCTCATTTGTATTTACTGCCGACTGTCTCATTTGTATTTAGTGCCGACTGTCTCATTTGTATTTAGTGACGACTGTCTCATTTGTATTTAGTGCCGACTGTCTCATTTGTATTTAGTGCCGACTGTCTCATTTGTATGTAGTGCCGACTGTCTCATTTGTATAGTGCCGACTGTCTCATTTGTATTTAGTGCCGACTGTCTCATTTGTATTTAGTGCCGACTGTCTCATTTGTATTTAGTGAACGACTGTTCATTTGTAGAGTGCCGACTGTCTATCTAAATGTAGTGCCGACTGTCTCATTTGTATTTAGTGCCGACTGTCTCATTTGTATGTAGTGCCGACTGTCTCATTTGTATTTAGTGCCGACTGTCTCATTTGTATTTAGTGCCGACTGTCTCATTTGTATGTAGTGCCGACTGTCTCATTTGTATGTAGTGCGACTGTCTCATTTGTATGTAGTGCCGACTGTCTCATTTGTATGTAGTGCCGAACTGTCTCATTTGTATTTAGTGCCGACTGTCTCATTTGTATTTAGTGCCGACTGTCTCATTTGTATTTAGTGCCGACTGTCTCATTTGTATTTAGTGCCGACTGTCTCATTTGTATTTAGTGCCGACTGTCTCATTTGTATGTAGTGCCGACTGTCTCATTTGTATTTAGTGCCGACTGTCTCATTTGTATTTAGTGCCGACTGTCTCATTTGTATGTAGTGCCGACTGTCTCATTTGTATTTAGTGCCGACTGTCTCATTTGTATGTAGTGCCGACTGTCTCATTTGTATGTAGTTGCGACTGCTCAGGATATGTAGTGCGACTGTCCATTGTATTTAGTGTCGGACTGTTTCTTATAGTATTGTGCTCCGACTTCGCATTTGTATGTAGTGTCCGGGACTGTCTCATTTGTATTTTAGTGCCGACTGTCTCAGTTGTAATGTCGTGCGACTTCTTTTGTATTAGGCAGATGTTCATTTATTTAGTGACGGACTGTCTCATTTGTATTTATGCGACTTCTTTTTGTATTCTGAGTGACACGGACTGTCATTCATTTGTATTTAGTTGCCGATCCTTCTCTTTTGTATGAGTGCCGCACTGTCTCATTTGTATTTAGGGCCGACTGTTCATTGTATGTAGTCATCGACTGTCTTTCTTGTAGTAGTTGGCCGATGTCTCATATTGTAGTTTAAGAATGCCGACGTACTCTTTGTATTTAGTGCCGACTGTCTCATTTGTATGTAGTTGCGACTGTCTCATTTGTATTAGTGACCGACGTCTCTTTGTATGTAGTGCCGCTGTCTATTTGTATAAGCGACTGTCTAATTGTATGTGTGCCGACTGTCTCTTTGTAATGTAGGACCACTGTTCATTGTATTAGTGCGCGTCTCATTTTGTATTTAGTGACGACTGTCTCATATGATGATAGTGCCGATGTTCATTTTATTTAGTGCGTCTGTCTCATTTGTATTTAGTCGACTGTCTCATTGTTATTAGTGCCGAACTGTCTACTTTGTATTTCGTGCCGCTGTCTCTTTGTATTTAGTGACGACTGTCTCTATTTTGCTATTGACGCGCGACTGTTTTCATTCTGATATTTGTGCCGCACTGTCTCATTTGTAATTTAAGTCCGACTGTCTCATTTATGTATTTAGTGCCGACTGTCTCATTTTGTAGTTTAGTGCACGGTCTCATTGTATTCGATGCCGTACTGTCTCTTTGTGAGTGCCGACTGTCTCATTATGTATTTAGTGCCGACTGTTCATTTGTATTACCGTGTCTCATTGTATTTTGTGCGACTGTTCATTCTATGTAGTTGCCGACTGCTCTCATCTGATGTGTGCGACTGTCTCTTGTATTTCGTGACGGCTGTCTCATTATTATTAGTGCCGACTGTCTCATTTGTATTTAGGCGAACTTCTCATTGGATATGTGTGCGACTGTCATTTGTATGTAGTGAGCGACTGTCCATTTGTATTTGCGTGGCCGACTGTCCTCATTGTATGGTGCCGACTGTCTCATTTGTATTTAGTTGGCCGACTGGCTCGATTTGTATTAGTGCCGATTCTCATTTTTATTTAGTACGACTTACTCATTTGTATTTAGTCGCTGTCTCATTGTATGTAGGCGACTGTCCATTTGACTATTGTTTTGTCCGACTGATCTATTTGTATGTCGTTGCCGACTGTTATTTGAGTCGAGCCGGACTGTCTCATTTGTATGTAGTGCGACTGTCTCATTTGTATTTAGTCCGATTCTCATTTGTATTAGTCGACTGTCTCATTTGTATTTGTGCCGACTGTCTCATTTGTATGTCGCTTTGCCGACTGTTCAATTTTGTAGTAGTGCCGACGTCTCCTTTGTTTTAGTAGCCGACTGTTCATATTGTATGGTCGTGCATGTCTATGTATTTGGCCGACGTCTTCATTTGTATGTCGTGCCGACTGTCTCTTTGTTGTAGTGCAACTGCTCATTGGTATTTTATTAGTTGCGACTGTCTCATTTGTATGTCGTGGCGACGTCTCAGTTGTATTAGTGCGACTGTTTCATTTTATTCGTGACCCGGACTTGTACTCATTGTATTTGTCGGGCCGACTGCCTCATTTGTAGTGTGCGAGTCTCATTTGTATTTGTCGCTGTCTCATTTTTGTATTTAGTGACGAACTGTTCATATGTATGCGTGCCGACTGTCTCATTTGTATGTCGTGCCGACTGCGTCTTCATTGTATGTAGTGCCGACTGTTCATTTGATTTAGTGCTCTTCTCTTTGTATTTTACTGGCCGACTGTTCATGTATTTAGTGGCCGACTGTCTCATTTGATAGTTTAGTGCCACGTCCAATTGTATTAGTGCCGACGTCTATTGTATTGTAGTACCGACTGTCTCTTTGTATTGAGTTGCCGACTGTACTCATTTGTATTGTAGTGCCGACTGTCTCATTTAGTATAGTGCCGCTGTTTCATTTGTATGTAGGCGACTCTCTCATTTTATGTAGTGCCGGATGTCTCATTGTATTTAGTGGTCCCGACTGTCTTCATTGTATTTAAGTGCCGGACTGTTCATTTGTATTGTAGTCGCCGACTTGTCCAGCTGTATGTAGTGCGGGACTGCTCTCATGTTATTTACAGTGGCTGTCTATTTGTATGTAGTGCCGACTGTCTCATCTAGTAGACCACTTGTCTCATTTTATGGAGCGACTGTCTCATCTGTGTAAGTGCCGACTGTCTCATTTGTATTTAGTCGACTGTCTCATTTGTATTAGTGCGACTGTCTATTTGTAATGTATCCGACTGCTTCATTTATTTTAAGTAGACCGACTGTCTCTTTGTATGTCGTTGCACGACTGTCTCATTGTTGTATGCCGGACTGTCTCATTGTACTGTAGTGTCCGACATGGTCTCGACTTTGTATGTAGTGCCGACTGTCTCATTTAGTATGTAAGTGCCGACTGTCTCATTTGTATTTGTGCCCGAGTGTCTCATTTGTTGTAGTGTCGCTGTACTTCCTTTGTATTGTTTAGTGCCCGACTGTCTCATTGTTATTTAGTGTCCACATTGTCTCATTCTGTATGTAGTGCCGACTAGTCTCATGTTATGTGTCACGACTGTCTATTTGTATGTCAAGTGCCGACTGTTCCTGTTGGTATATAGTGCGACTGTCTCATTTGTATTTTAGTGCGACTGTCTCATTTGTATTTAGTGCGAACTGTTCTCTATTTGTACGTAGTGCCGACTGTCTAATTTGTAAGTTAGATAGCCGACTGTCTCATTGTATTGCCGACGTCTCATTTGTTATGTTAGTGCCGAGCTGTCTCTTTGTAGTAGATATGCCGCGCTCATTTAGTATGTAGGCCCGGACTGTTCTTCAATTTGTATTTAGTGCGACTGTCTCATTTGTATTTAGTGCCGACGTCTCATTTTGATGTAGTGCGTACTGTCTCATTTTGTATTTGGCCGACTGTCTCTTTGTATTTGGCCGACTTCTCATTTGTAATGTAGTGCGACTGTATCATCTGTATGTCAGTGCGCGACTGTTCTCATTTGGTATTGTAGTGCCGGACTGTCTCCATTGTATGTAGTGCCGACTGTCTCCAATTTCATATTTCATGCCCGACTGTATATTTTGTATTTAGTGCCGACTGTTCATTCTGTATGTAGTGCCGACTGTCTCATTTGTTATTCAGTGCTGACTGCTCATTTGTGATGTCGTGCCGCCTGTCTATTTGTATGTAGTCGAGCTGTCTCTTTGATGTGTCGACCGGACTGTCTCATTGTTTATGCTATGCCGCTGTCTCATTTGTAGTGCTAGTGCGACATGTCTCATTGTATTTAGTGCCCGAGTAAGGTTGTCTTTTGTTGTAGTGCCGACTGTTCATTTGTATGTAGTGCCGACTGTTCATCTATGTAATTTATGCGCGTCTTTTTCATGTAGTTGCCGACTAGGTTCATTTGTAGTTGGAGTGTCCGACTGTCTCATTTGTATTGTGCTGCGGCTCTCTCGCCAGAGCCTCTATCTCGGGAGTCTGCAGGGAGCGCAGTTCATCCTTGGCCACTCATGACGCAGGAGCCGGGCAAAGGCAAGTGGCGCACCCGCAGGGGGGGTTTACATGGTTCCCACCCATTTGCCCCAGCGCCCACAATAACACGGAGCTCTGACCCATGGAATTCAATTCACAGTGCAATTATTCTCTCACTCTCACCATAATCTCAATAGTTTCATATCAACTGATGCATAAAAGACGAGACTGATTTCAGGTGGCCCCGGGGCGACCTGAACCTAGCACCAAAGCGCCCCGGTATGTGGCATTTGTCTCTATATTAGGCGGCGCCCCTCTCCTACAGCTACAACTGCCCAGCAGACCCCCCTCACTTCGAGTGTTTCCCTGCTCTCCCCCTCCCGCCCCCCCCACTTCCCTCCCGCCCTACTGCCCCCCTCCCGCCCAGCTGATCCCACTCCTGGCCCTCCCGCACCCACTGTCCCCCTCCTGCCATTATGCCCCCCTCTGGCCCACATGCCCCCTCACCGCCCACTGTCCCCTCCGCTCCAGTGTCCCCTCCTCCATACTGCCCCCTCCTGCGCCGACTGTCCCCCTCCGCCCCAACTGTCCCCTCCCAGCCCACTGTCCCTTCCCCCTGCCTCCCCTCCTGCACCGACTGTCCCTCGCCCCCACTGTTCCCCTCCTGCCCTCCGCCCCCCTCACCGACCCACTGCCCTCCTGCCCATCCCGCACCACTGTCCCCCCTACCTGCCCATACTGCCCCCCTCCTGCCCCACTGTCCCCTCCCGCGCCCACTGTCCCCCCTCCCCAGCCCCACTGTCTCCCTCCCTCCTACTGCCCCCTCCTGCCCGACTTCCGCCTCCGCACCCACTGTCCCTCCGCACCCACTGTCCCCTCCTGCCTACCGCCCCCCTCCTGCCCGACGTCCCTACCGCCCCAACTGTCCCTACCTGCCCTCTGCCCTGCTCCTGCCCGACTTGTTCCCCCTACCAGCCCCACTGTCCCTCCCGCGCCCCTGTCCCCTCCTACCCTCTCCCCTTCTCCGACTGTCCCCTCGCCGCCCATGTCCCCCCCGCGCCACTGTCCCAGCCTGCACCTACCTGCCCCCTCATCTGCCCGACATTGTCCCTCCGCCCCAACTTTCCCGTCCTGCGCTCCGTGCCCCTCCGCCCTCCTGTCTCCCCCCCCGCGCCTACTTCCCACCTAACCGCCCCAACTGTCCGCCTCGCCGCCTACTATCCACTCCTCCTACTTCCCTCCTGCACCGACTGTCCCCATCCCGCCCACTGTTCCCTCCGCCAAACCCACTGTCCCTCGCTGCCCTCCTGCCCCTCTGCCCGACGCTGTCCCCTCGCCGCCCCACTGTCACCCCTGCCCTCCTGCCCCCTCCTGCGGGGGGGGGGGGGCGGGGAGCTGGGGGGGGGTGCGCGGGGGGGGTTGTGCGGCGGGGGGCGGCGCGGGCGAAGCGTGGTGCCGCGCCGGGGGGGGCGCGGCGCGGGGGAGGGGGCGGGGGAGGGGGGCGTCTCACTGGGTGCCCGCGGTGGGGGGCGCGCGGGGGGGGGGCGGGGGGGGGGAACCTAACTGCCGTGCGGCGGTGGGGGGGGCGGGGGGGGGGTGCGGGGTGGGAGGGGGTGGTGGCGCGCGGGTGCGGGGGGGGGGGGGGGGGGGGCGCCTACTTCCCGGGGCGTGGCGGGGTGGCGGGGGGCGGGGCTGGGTGGGGCGCG
>NC_030685.2:90502968-90556041 GCF_000004195.4 Xenopus tropicalis
TCCCCATCTTTGCCCTACTGTCCCCATCGTTGCCCTACTTCTCCATCTTGCCCTACTGTCTCCATCTTTGCCCTAACTGTCCCCATCTTGTTCCTACTGTCTCCATTCTTGCCCTACTGTTCTTCCCATCTTTGTCCTGCTGTCTCCATTCTTGCCCTACCTGTTTCCCATCTGCCCTACTGTCCCCATCTTTTCCAGCTTCTCTCTGTTCCATCTTGCCCTACTGTCCCCACTTGCCCCACATGTCCCCATTCTTTGCCTAACTGTCTCCATCTTGCCCCTACTGTCTCCATCTTGGTCCTACTGTCTCCATTCTTTGCCCTACTGTCTTCCATCTTGCCCTTACTGTCCCCATCTTGCCCTACTGTCTCCATCTTGCTCCTACTGTCTCCATCTTGCCCTACTGTCCCCATCTTGTTCCTACTGTCTCCATCTTGCCCTACTGTCTCCATCTTGTTCCTGCTGCTCCATTTCTTTGTCCTACTGTCTCCATCTTGCCCTTACTGTCCCCATTCTTGTCCTACTTGTCTCCATCTTGCCCTTACTGTCTCCAAATCTTGTCCTGCTGTTCTCCATCTTGCCCTACTGTCCCCATCTTTGCCCCACTTGTCCCCATCTGCCTTTACTGTCTCCTCTTGCCCTACTGTCTCCATCTTGTCCTACTGTTCTCCCTATCTTGCCCTACTGTTCTCCATCTTGGCCCTACTTCCCATTCTGCCCTACTGTCTCCATCTTGCCCTACTGTTTCTCCATCTTTTGCCCTACTGTCTCCATCTTGCACTACTGTCTCCATTTCTTGTCCTACTGCTCCATCTTGCCCTACTGTCTCCATCTTGCCCTACTGTCTCCATTCTTGCCCTACTGTCTCCATCTTGCCCTACTGTCTCCATCTTGCCCTACTGTTCCATCTTTGCCCTACTGTCTCCATCTTGCTCCTACTGTCTTCCATCTTGCCCTACTGTCTCCATCTTGTTCCTACTGTCTCCATCTTGCCCTACTGTCTCCATCTTGCCCTACTGTCCCCATTCTTGCCCTACTGTCTTCCATCTTGCCCTCTGTCCCCATCTTCCCTTACTGTCCCATCTTTTCCAGCTCTCTCTCCATCTTGCCCTACTGTCCCCATCTTGCCCCACTGTTCCCCATCTGCCTTACTGTCTCCATCTTGCCCTACTGTCTCCATCTTGTTGCCTTACTGTCTCCATCTTTGCCCTACTGTCTCCACTGCCCTTACGTGTCCCCATCTTGCCCTACTGTCTCCATCTTGCCCTACGTCCCCATCTGTTCCCTACTGTCTCCATTCTTGCCCTACTTGTCTCCATCTTGTTCCTACTGTCCTCCATCTGCCCTTACTGTCCCCATCTTGCCCTACTGCCCCATCTTTCCAGCTCTTCCTCCATTCTTGCCCTACTGTCCCCCATCTTGCCCCACTGTCCCAATCTGCCTTACTGTTTCTCCATCTTGCCCTACTGTCTCCATCTGTCTACTGTCCTCCATCTTGCCTCTACTGTCTCCATTTCTTGCCCTCTGTCCCCATTCTTGCTCCTACTGTCTCCATCTTGCCCTACTGTTCTCCATCTTGCCCTACTTCTCCAATCTTGCTCCTTACTGTCTCCATTCTTGTCCTACTGTCTCCATCTTGCCCTACTGTCTCCATCTTGCCCTACTGTCTCCATCTTGCCCTACTGTCTCCTCTTGTCCTACTGTCCCCCATTCTTGTCCTATTGTCCCCATCTTGTCCTACTGTCTCATCTTGTCCCTACTGTCTCATCTTGTCCTACGTCCCCATCTTGCCCTACTCGTCCCATGTTGCCCTACTGTCTCATCTTGCCTACTGTCTCCATTCTTGTCCTACTGTCTCCAATCTTTGCCCTTACTGTCTCCATCTTGCCTACTGTCCCCATCTTACCCCTTAACTGTCTCCATTTGGCCCTTACTGTCTCCATCTTGCCCTATCTGTCTCCATCTTGCCTATCTGTCCCCATCTTGCTCCTACTGTCTCCATCTTGCCCTACTGTCTCCATCTTTGGCCCTACTGTCTCCATCCTTGCCCTACTGTCCCATCTTGTCCTACTGCTCCATCTGCTCCTACTGTCCCCATCTTGCCCTACTGTCCCCACTTGCCCACTTGTCCCCAATTCTTGCCCTACTGTCTCCATCTTGCCCTACGTTCTCCATCTTATGCTCCCTACTTCTCCCATCATTGTCCTACTGTCTCCATCTTGCCCTACTGTCTCATTCTTGTCTCTGCTGTCTCCATCTTTGCCCTACGTCCCATCTTGCCCTACTGTCCCCATCTTTTCAGCTCTCTCCTCCATCTTGCCCTACTGTTCCCCAATCTTGCCCCACTGTCCCCATCTTGCCTTTTACTGGTCTCCATCTTGCACCTACTGTCTCCATCTTGTTCCTACTGGTCTCCATCTTTGCCCTACTGTCTCCATCTTGCCCACTGTTTCCCCATTCTTGCCCTACTTCTTCCATCTTGCCCTACTGTCTCCTTCTTGCCCTACTGTCTCCATCTTTGTCCCTACTGTCTCCATCTTGCTCCTTTACTGTTCTCCATCTTGTCCTACTGTCTTCCATCTTGCCCCCTACTGTCTCCATACTTGCCCTACTGTCTCCATCTTGCCCTACTGTCTCCTTGCCCTTACTTCTCCATCTGTCCTACTGCTCCCATCTATGCCCTACTGTCTCCATCTTGCCTACTGTCCCCATCTTCCCTACTGTCTCCATCTTTGCCCTTACTGGTCCCATCTTGCCCCACTTCCCCAATCTTGCTCTTACTGTCTCCATCTTGCCCTACTGTTCCATCTTGCCTACTTGTCTCCTCATCATGCCCACTGTCTCTCCATCTTGCCCTTACTGTCCATTCTTTGCCTACTGTCCCATCGCCCTACTGTCCCTCATCTTGTCCTACTGTCTCCATCTTTGGGCTCCTACTGTTCTCCATCTTGTCCTACTGTCCTCCATCTTTGCCCCTACTGTTCCCCATCTGCCCTACTGTTCCCCATCTTTTCCAGCTCTCTCTCCATTCTTGCCCTTACTGTCTCCCATTCTTGCCCCACTTGTCCCCATCTTGCCTTACTGTCTCCCACTTGCACCTACTGGTTCTCCATCTTGTCCTACTGTTCTCCATTTGCCCTACTGTCTCCATCTTTGCCCTACTGTCCCCATCTTGGCCCTACTGTCTCCATCTTGCCCTAAACTGTCTCCATCTTGCTCCTTACTGTCTCCATCTTGCCCTACTGTCTCCAATCTTGTCCTACTGATCTCCATCTTCTTCCTACTGTCTCCATCTTGTCCTACTCCCCATCTTGTCCTACTGTCTCCATCTTTGCCCTACTTCCCCCCCATTTCTTGTCCTACTGTCTCCATCTTGTTCCCTTACTGTCTCCATCTTGCCCCTACTGTCTCCATCTTGCCCTTACTGTCTCCATCTTTTGCCCTACTGTCTCCATTCTTGCCCTACTGCTCCATCTTGCCCTACTGTTCTCCCATCTTGCCCTACTGTCCCCATCTTGTCCTACTGTCTCCATCTTTGCCCTAACTGTCTCCATTCTTGTCCTACTTGTCTCCTCTTGCCCACGTTCTCCATTCATGCCCCTACTGTCTCCATCTTGTCCTACTGTCTTCCATCTTGCCTACTGTCCCCATCTTGCCCTTACTGTCTCCATCTTGTCCTACTGTCCCCATCTTGTCCTACTGTCCCCATCTTGCCCTACTGTCTCCATCTTGCCCTGTTACTGTCCCCATCTTGCCTACTGTCTCCACTTGGCCCTACTTGTCCCCATCTGCCCTACTGTGCCCATCTTGCCCTACTGTCCCCATCTTGTCCTACTGTCTCCATCTTCCCCTACTGTCTCCATCTTGCCCTACTGTCCCCATCTTGCCCTACTGTAAATAGTAAAGTGACAGCTTTGCAGTGTGAGTAATAGAGTGCTGAGGGGAGGGGGGACCCCTAAATTGGCAGTGAGACACCCCAATACTGGGGGAAGGGAGGTACAAGGGTTTCTGTAATGAGACGGCGCAGACGTTGGAGTCGGAACCCATTTGGCTCAGAGCTGTCGGCTGCCGGTAGATGGGACGATTCCGACCCAGAGAAATAGTCCAAATGACAGAAAGTGAGAGGTTCAGCGCCCCCCCCCCCCCCCCCCCGCGCCCCCAAATAGATTGATCGCTTCTCTGCTTGCCGAGAGCTCAGCGCTCTGATGGGAAGTGACAGTCAGTAATGAGCCTTCGTACTACAGAGCCGCAAAGTGCCGCCCTCCGCCGCCATAGCAACCAGCCGCCTACTGTATATGGGCTCCGGGGCAACATGCACCGCTTATGGGCCCTCGGAACATCAGCACCGGCTTAATTGCCTATCCATTGTGCCCCTTCTAATACCCCCCCAGTATAACCCTAACCCTGTCCCTCTCTCAGCCTCCATTGCCTGTGTGTCAGGACTTGGGTTCCAGCTCCGGTTCTGAGCGGTGCCAGGACTTGGGTTCCAGCTCCGGTTCTGAGTGGTGCCAGGACTTGGGTTCCAGTTCTGGTTCTGAGCGGTGTCAGGACTTGGGTTCCAGCTCCGTCTGACGGATGCCAAAGGACTTGGGTTTCCAGCCTCCGGTTTTCTGCAGCGGTGCCAGGACTTGGGTTTCAGCTCCGCGTTCTAAACGGTGCCAGCGACTTGGGTTCCAGCTCCGGTCGAGCGGTGCCAGGACTTTGGGTTCCAGTCGGTTCTGAGCCGCGTGCCAGGACTTGCGGTTCCAGCTCCGGTTCTGAGCCGGGTTGCCAGGACTTGGGTTCCAGTCTGGTTCTGGAGCGGTAGCCAGGACTGGGTTCCAGCTCCGGTTCTGAGCGGTTGCAGGGACTTGTTGTTCCAGTTCTTGTTCTGCAGCTGTGCCAGGATGGGTTTCATCTCCGGTTCTGAGCGGTGCCAAGGACTGGGTTTCAAGCTCTGGTTCAGCGTGCCAGGGACTGGGTTCCAGCCCGTTTCTGAGGGTTGCCAGGACTTGGGGTTTCAGCTTCGGTTTCTGAGCGGTGCTCAGGACTTGCGGTTTAGCTCCGGTTTCTGAGCGGTGCCAGGACTTGGGTCCAGCTTCCGGTTTCTGAGCGGTGCCAGGACTTGGGTTCCATCTCCGGGTTTGAGCGGTGCCGGACTTGGGTTCCAGCTCCGGTTCTGAGCGGGCCAGGACTTGGGTCCAGCTCCGGTTTCTGAGCGGCTTGGCCAGGACCTGTTGTTCCAGCTCCGGTTCTGAGCGGTGCCAGGACTTGGGTTCCAGCTCCGGTTCTGAGCGGTGCCAGGACTTGGGTTCCAGCTCTGGTTCTGAGCGGTGCCAGGACTTGGGTTCCAGCTCCGGTTCTGAGCGGTGCCAGGACTTGGGTTGCAGCTCCGGTTTCTTGAGCCGGGATGCCAGGACTTGTGGTTCCAGCTTCGCGTTTCTGAGCGGTGCCAGGACTTGACGGGTTCCAGCCTCCGGTTCGGAGCGGTCTGCCAGGACTTTGGGTTTTCAGCTCTGGTTCTTTGAGCGGTGCCAGGACTTGGGTTTCAGCTCCGGTTCTGAGCGGTGCCAGGACTTGGGTTCCAGCTCTGGTTCTGAGCGGTGCCAGGACTTGGGTTCCAGCTCCGGTTCTGAGCGGTGCCAGGACTTGGGTTCCAGCTCCGGTTCTGAGCGGTGCCAGGACTTGGCGTTCCAAGCTCCGCGTCTGAGCGGTGCCAGGACTTGGGTTCCAGCTCCGGTCTGAGCAGTGCCAGGACTATGGGTCCAGCTCCGTTTCTGAGCGGTGCCAGGACTTTGGAGGTTCCAGCTCCGGTTCTGAGCGGTTCAGGACTGGGTTAACAGCTCTGGTTCTGAGACGGTTGCCAGGACTTGGGTTCCAGCTCCAGGTTTCTGAGCGGTGCCGACTTGGGTTCCAAGACTCTGGGTTCTGAGCGGTGCCAGGACTTGGTTCCAGCTGGGTTCTGAGCGGTGCCAGACTTGGTGGTTCAGCTCGGTTCTGAGCGGGTGCCAGACTTGGGTTCCAGCTCGGTTCTGAGCGGGTGCAGGACTTTGGGTTCAGCTTTGGTTTCGAGCGGTGCCAGGACTTGGGTTCCAGCTCCGGTTCTGAGCGGTGCCAGGACTTGGGTTCCAGCTCTGGTTCTGAGCGGTGCCAGGACTTGGGTTCCAGCTCTGGGTTCTGAGCGGTGCCAGGACTTGGGTTCCAGCTCCGGTTCTGAGCGGTGCCAGGACTTGGGTTCCAGCTCTGGTTCTGAGCGGTGCCAGGACTTGGGTTCCAGCTCTGGTTCTGAGCGGTGCCAGGACTTGGGTTTCAGCTCCGGTTCTGAGCGGTGCCAGGACTTATAGAACCCATCCCCACACGTCCTGGGAACACAATGGAAGGAGAAGTGTTTATTACAAAGGAAATAGATTGTGCACACACGGGGTTAATATTGCAGTAACCCTTTGGTTGCTGTGAGATATGTGAAGAAGTGCCGGGGGGCCGGGGGGGCACAATACCCAGGCACGTCTGGCAGCACAAGAACTGGACCAGGTGCCTGGGGTAAAACAACTAAAAAGCCCTTTTTATCATCAAACTCTGCAACTGCTTCCACTTACTGAGCCTGGAGCGGCCCCGGGCGGCGGCTTGAAAGGGAATGTGGCGAATAGCGACGCGCCGGCTCCGGGGCCCCTCCTTTCCTGGGGCGAATGCAAACGAGCACAATTTGCATTTTAGATGAAGAACTTTCCATCTCCAATGAAATCAAAGGCTCAGATCCGAAAGCCCTCGGCCCCAAAACACCTGGCGGGGGGGGGGGTAATTAGTGTGGGGGTCACATTACTGACTCAGAGGCAACGCTGCCCCCCCCCCCCCCCACAACTTATGGAATGGAAGTTACTGAGTAATAGTTACACGGCGCCTCATCCACATGATTTCCCTAGCGCCGTCCCACCGAAGCACCATGGGTAACGGGGCCCCCCCACCGATTCCTGGGGCCCCCAGCCGGCTCTCAGCCTCCTCTGACTTTGTGCGACACATGAACGGGTAAAATGACAATAATTGGCCCCCACAGCTTTGTCCTACCATATGGCGCCATTATTACACTCACAGGAGGGGAGGAGTCACATTACTAACAGAGAAGGCGCCATTATTACACTCACAGGAGGGGAGGAGTCACATTACTAACAGAGAAGGCGCCATTATTTTACTCACAGGAGGGGAGGAGTCACACTACTAACAGAGAAGGCGCCATTATTACACTCACAGGAGGGGAGGAGTCACATTACTAACGGAGAAGGCGCCATTATTACACTCACAGGAGGGGAGGAGTCACATTACTAACAGAGAAGGCGCCATTATTACACTCACAGGAGGGGAGGAGTCACATTTACTAACTAGGAGAAGGCCGCCGTTTAATTACACTTCACAGGAGGGAAGGAGTCACCATTACTAATGGAGAAGGCGCCTTTATTACACTCACAGGAGGGGAGGAGTCGACATTACTAACAGAGAAGGTGCTGCCATTATTACACTCACCAGGAGGGAGGAGTCACATTACTAACGGAGAAGGCGCCATTATTACACTCACAGGAGGGGAGGAGTCACATTACTAATGGAGAAGGCGCCATTATTACACTCACAGGAGGGGAGGAGTCACATTACTAACAGAGAAGGCGCCATTATTACACTCACAGGAGGGGAGGAGTCACATTACTAACAGAGAAGGCGCCATTAAGTCACAAGTAGGGGGAGGGGCTGTCCCATGGAGTGGGGGGGCTAGAGGGGAGGGGGCGGAGTGTGGGACATTGGTAGGGTTGGGGAGACTTTCCCTTACTGAGAGGCTCCATTATGCTAATGAGTGGGGGAGGGGCAGATTAATCAGCTCCGGTTTATGCCGTTTGGCAGCTGAATGTTCCCGGCACTAATCACCTTTATAATCAAACCAACGGGACAACGATCAATTATTTACTGTGTCCTGATGAGACAAATTGAGAGGGAAAGTTCCCACGCGGCACGAATGCTAATTACAGCCAATTACAGGAGGCGCAGGGTTTGGCCCCTTCAGGCTGTAGCGCCACCCACAGGGGGTACGGCCCCCCAGCCCCCCAGCCCCCCTGTCCCCCAGCCCCCCTGTCCTGGTACTGATTGAGCCCCCCTGTCCCCCAGCCCCCCTGTCCTGGTACTGATTGAGCCCCCCCTGTGCTGGTACCGATGAGCCCCCCCTGTGCTGGTACCGATTGAGCCCCCCCTTCCTGGTACTGATTGAGCCCCCCTGTCCTGGTACTGATTGAGCCCCCCCTGTGCTGGTACAGATTGAGCCCCCCTGTCCTGGTACCGATTGAGCCCCCCTGTCCTGGTACTGATTGAGCCCCCCCTGTTTCAGGTTAAGGAGAGGGAATACTCAGGGTGCCGAGGGGTTCAGGCCGGGGATTGGGGCGCACTGCACCCCAGGACATATTTCACTATTTGAGACTGAGGGGCAAATGGGCAGAAATAAATAATTCTGCCCTTCCCCCCCCTCCAGTCTCCATTGGCTTCTACTGAGCAGCCATTCAGCTACCATGAACCCCCGCAGGGGGTAAGTACTGGGGTAATGGGCACCCCCCAAACCCGCAGCCCAGAATCTGATGCACTCACCGGCCGATGCGCCATCCTTTGGGAACAACTGAATTTACTACCCTCCCACTCAGATTGTAAGCTCTGTGGGCAAGGAGTTTCTGTGTCCCCTGCACATGGCACTTATATAGTTCTGTGGGTACCGGGGGCATTAAATATACACAGTACCCCCTGTGGGTATGGGGGGCGCAGCAGCACAATGCGTGTAGGTACATGGGGGGGGGACAAGCAGTTTTGGGGTCTCTCTGCCCCTGTAGGTTCGTGGGGGGGGAGCCAGCTGTTTGGGGTCTGACCCTATTCCCTCTGTAGGTACCTGTGGATATTATGTGCAGTATTAGATTGCGAGCTCAGTGGGCAGGGCTGCTGGGAACTGTACAATCCTAGCAGTAGAGTTATCTCCACTCATTCCTGGCAAGTAAATGGTTAAGGTATGAGGCCCCGGGGGCAGGTTGTGGTATTAGTTCCTGGGCACTGACGGCCCCCCTCCCAGTACTAATAAAGATGCTGCTGTGTCATTGGCCTGGGGGGGCAACTTCCATCCATTGTCCCTGGCAGCGCAGAGCTTAGTGCCCCCGGCACAATCATCTTTTCTCTCTTACTCCTGCCCCCGGGACTGGGGGTATCATTTCCCTCTTACTCCTGCCCCCGGGACTGGGGGTATCATTTCCCTCTTACTCCTGCCCCCGGGACTGGGGGTATCATTTCCCTCTTACTCCTGCCCCCGGGACTGGGGGTATCATTTCTCTCTTACTCCTGCCCCGGGACTGGGGGTATCATTTCCCTCTTACTCCTGCCCCCGGGACTGGGGGTATCATTTCCCTCTTACTCCTGCCCCCGGGACTGGGGTTCATTTCCCTCTTACTCCTGCCCCGGGACTGGGGGTTATCATTTCTCTTCTTACTCCTGCCCCAGGGACCTGGGGGTATCATTTCCCTTCTTACTCCTGCCCCCGGTGACTGCGGGGTATCATTTCCCTCTTAACTCCTGCCCCGGGACTGGGGGTATCATTTCCTCTTACTTCCTGGCCCCGGACTGGTGGTATCATTTTCTCTCTTTACTCCTGCCCAGGGACTGGGGTATCATTCTCTCTTACTCCTGCCCCCGGGACTGGGGTATCATTTCCCTCTTACTCCTGCCCCGGGGACTGGGGTATCATTCCCTCTTACTCCTGCCCCCGCGGACTGGGGGTATCATTCCCGCTTACTCTGCCCCCCGACGGGGTGCGTATCATTTCTCTCTTACTCCTGCCCCCGGGACGGGGGGTATCATTTCCCTCTTACTCCTGCCCCCGGGACGGGGGGTATCATTTCCCTCTTACTCCTGCCCCGGGACTGGGGGTATCATTTCCCTCTTACTCCTGCCCCCGGGACTGGGGGTATCATTTCTCTCTTACTCCTGCCCCAGGGACTGGGGGTATCATTTCCCTCTTACTCCTGCCCCCGGGACTGGGGGTATCATTTCTCTCTTACTCCTGCCCCCGGGACGGGGGATCATTTCCCTCTTACTCCTGCCCCGGGACTTGGGTGGTTATTCATTCCCTCTTACTCCTGCCCCCGGGACTGGGGGGTGATCATTTCTCTCTTACTCCGCCCCAGGAACTGGGGGTTATTCATTTCCCTCTTAACTTCCTGCCCCCGGAACTGGGGTATCATTTCCCTTCTTACTCCTGCCCCCGGGACTGGGGGTATCATTTCCCTCTTACTCCTGCCCCCGGGACGGGGGGTATCATTTCTCTCTTACTCCTGCCCCCGGGACGGGGGGTATCATTTCCCTCTTACTCCTGCCCCCGGGACGGGGGGTATCATTTCCCTCTTACTCCTGCCCCGGGACTGGGGGTATCATTTCCCTCTTACTCCTGCCCCCGGGACTGGGGGTATCATCCCTCTTTACTCCTGCCCCGGGACTGGGGGTATCATTTCCCTCTTACTCCTTGCCCCGGGGACTGGGGTATCATTCCCTTCTTACTCCGCCCCGGACTGGCTGGTATTCATTTCTCTCTTACTCCTGCCCCCGGGACTGGGGGTATCATTTCCCTCTTACTCCTGCCCCCGGGACTGGGGGTATCATTTCCCTCTTACCCCTGCCCCCGGGACTGGGGGTATCATTTCTCTCTTACTCCTGCCCCAGGGACTGGGGGTATAATTTCTCTCTTACTCCTGCCCCAGGGACTGGGGGTATCATTTCTCTCTTACTCCTGCCCCCGGGACTGGGGGTATCATTTCTCTCTTACTCCTGCCCCCGGGACTGGGGGTATCATTTCTCTCTTACTCCTGCCCCCGGGACTGGGGGTATCATCTCTCTTACTCCTGCTCCTCATACTGGGGTATCATTTCTCTCTACTCCTGCCCCGGACTGGGGGTATCAGCCCCTACTCCCCCCAGGGACTGGGGGACATCCCTTACTTCCTGCCCCATACGGGGGTATTCATTCTTCTCTTACTCCTGCCCCAGGGACTGGGTGGTATCGATTTCTCTCTTACCCCTGCCCCCTGGGACTGGGGGTTATCATTCTCTCTTACCCCTGCCCCCGGGCACTGGGGGTTATTCATTTCTCTCTACCCTGCCCCGGGACTGGGGGTATCATTCTCTCTTTACTCCGCCCCAGGACTGGGGGTACATTTCTTCTCTTACCCCTGACCCCCGGGACTGTGGTATCATTCCTTACCCCTCCGGACTGGTACATTTCTCTCTTACTCCTGCCCCAGGGTACTGGGTCGTATTCATTTCTCTCTTACCCCTGCCCCCGGGACTGGGGGTATCATTTCCCTCTTACTCCTGCCCCGGGACTGGGGGTATCATTTCTCTCTTACCCCTGCCCCCGGGACTGGGGGTATCATTTCTCTCTTACCCCTGCCCCCGGGACTGGGGGTATCATTTCTCTGAGCCTGGGCAGTCACAGGGCAGCCCCAGTGTAACATCACTTACCTGATAAGTGGGGGTGCAATAGATACAGCCTGGCAGCCAGTAGGGGGTGCAATAGATACAGCCTGGCAGCCAGTAGGGGGTGCTATAAATACAGCTCGGCAGGCCGTAGGGGGTGCAATAGATACAAGCCTGGCAGCCAGTAGGGGGTTTGCTATAAATACAGGGCCTGGTCAGCCAGTAGGGGTGCAATAGATACAGCCTGGCAGTCCAGTAGGGGGTGCTATAAATTACAGGGTCCTGCAGCCAGTTAGGGGGTGGCAATAGATACAAGCCTGGCATTGCCAGTAGGGGGTGCAATAGATACAGCCTGGCGCCAGTAAGGGTGCAATAGATTACAGCCGGCCAGCCAGTAGGGGGGCATTAAATACAGTCCTGGAGCCAGTAGGGGTTGCAAATCAGATACAGCCTGGCAGGCCAGTAGGGGGTGCAATAGATACAGCCTTTGGCAGCCAGTAGGGGGGCAAATAGATACAGGCACCTGGCAGCCATAGGGGGTGCAATAGATACAGGGCCTGGCAGCCAGTAGGGGGTTGCATAGATACAGCCCTGGCATAGCCAGTAGGGGTGCTTATAGATACCAGCCTGGCAGCCAGTAAGGAGGGTGCAATAGATACAGGGCCTGGCAGCCAGTAGGGGTGCAATAGATACAGCCTGCAGCCAGTTAGGGTAGGTGCAATTTAGATACAGCCTGGCAGCCAGTAGGGGCGTGCAATTAGATACAGCCTGGCAGCCAGTAGGGGGCTATAGATAACAGCCTGGCAGCCAGTAGGGGGGCAAATACATACAGCCTGGCAGCAGTAGGGGGTGCAATAGATACAGGCCTGGCAGCCAGAGGGGGTGGTGCAAATAGATACTAGCCTGGCAGCCAGTAGGGCGGTGCAATAATAACAGCCTGGCAGCCAGTAGGGGGGCAATAGATACAGCCTGGCATTGCCAGTAGGGGGTGCAATTAAGTATACAGCCTGGCAGCCAGTAGCGGGTGCGCAATTAGATACAGGCCTGGCAGCAGTGGGGGTGCAATAGATACAGCCTGGCAGCCAGTAGGTCAATACATACAGCCTTGGCAGCCAGTAGGGGGGCTATAGATACAAGCCTGGCCAGCCAGTTGGAGGGGGGCTATAGATACAGCCTGGCAAGCCATCAGGGGGCTATAGATACAGCCTGGCAGCCAGTAGGGGGTGCAATAGATACAGCCTGGCAGCCAGTAGGGGGTGCAATACATACAGCCTGGCAGCCAGTAGGGGGGCTATAGATACAGCCTGGCAGCCAGTAGGGGGGCTATAGATACAGCCTGGCAGCCAGTAGGGGTGCAATAGATACAGCCTGGCAGCCAGTAGGGGGTGCAATAGATACAGCCTGGTAGCCAGTAGGGCGGTGCAATAGATATAACAGCCTGGCAGTCCAGTAGGGGTGCAATACATACAGGCCTGGCAGCCAGAGGGGGGCTATAGATACAGCCTGGCAGCCAGCTTAGGGGGCTATAGATACAGCCTGTGGCAGCCAGTAGGTGGGTGCAATAGATACAGGCCTGGCAGCCAGTAGGGGCTATAGATTACAAGCTTGGCAGCCAGTAGGGGGGCTATAGATACAGACCTGGCAGCCAGTCTAGGGGGGCTATAGATACAGCCTGGCAGCCAGTAGGGGGTGCTATAAATACAGACAACCTTTAGGGGCTCTTGCTGTGGTTCTGCAGTGGCACAATAAGAGCTGCGGGGGGGGGGCAGCTGGGGGGCCGGGGGGGTCACACACAGACACACACATAGATCACTGTCGGCCTGAGCTGCCGCTATGGACCGGTGTCATCCCGAGTCTCATCAATCCATCAGGCGCTAAGCCCTGACATTGGGGGGCCGGGGGGGGCAGCTCCGCAGGGGAATACAGATGTAGGAGCCTCAGATTGCCATTCGGGCAGGATTGTGAGTGCAATTCCCCAGCAAGGAGTCGCATTGCCCTTTGGCTGAAGGGGAAGATTTGCTCGTTTGCGGGGGGAACAAATTGCTCGTTAATGTGGAAGATAAAGCGACAGTGCGACTCGTCTGCATTCCGTGCGGCTCCCTCGCCGCTTCTGTCAATTTCCATTTGTACGTGGGAAGCGACGGCTTTGTCTGTGAGCCCCCCCTTATGGGAGAGGGATGAATGAGGCAGGAGGATTAGGGGCCCGGGGCCATACATAATAAGCAGCTTCAGCGCCACAGTCTGATTAAACCCGACTTCCAAACAGAACCAGAACCACTGTCCCATCTCAATAGCAATGACTCCAATCCCTGTCGCACCAACGCCCTGGGTATCAGGGGCAACAACGCACTGGGCAGTATTATGATACCCCAGTGCTATTGCCCCTTCACTAATGGGAATGTGATTGGGACCTTAGATTGTAAGCTCACTGGGGCAGGGACTGATGGGAATGGGTTAGGGACCTTAGAGTGTAAGCTCACTGGGGCAGGGACTGACTGGAATGGTAGGGCCTTAGATTGTAAGCTCACTGGGGCAGGGACTGGATTGGGGAATGGGATAGGGACCTTAGATTGTAAGCTCACTGGGGCAGGGACTGATGGGAATGGGATAGGGACCTTAGATTGTAAGCTCACTGGGGCAGGGACTGATGGGAATAAAGTACAATCTCTGTACAGTGCTGCAGAATATGTTGGTGCTATATAAATGGCAGATAATAATAATGGGCTACTTGAGTTTTCCTTCTCTTGCTTCTGGGTTTGTATAGAAAGAGCCCCCTCTGTCAAACATCCCTTTAATAAGGAAGGAATCTGTAGGCCTGGGGGTGAGAGAGCAGCTACAGGTCCCCCCCAGCACCCCCACAAGGAGCCCAACTCCGAGTCCAAAGAGTTCCGTACGACTGCAACTGGTAAATGAGGCCAGAGATGGGCCAATAGGGTGAAGAAAAGAGGGGCTTTTTGAAGACAAGGTTTATCCTAAGAACACACCGATTGGTGCCTTTAACAGTCATTTTTTAAATTATTTTTCTTTTCTCCCAAAATATCCCTGTTTCACCCCTCTCCAAATGTCCCCTCACCACCTCCTCCCCTCCTTGTCCCTTCATCTCTCCCAGTTCCCCAAATGTCCTTCTTCTCTCCCCATTCCCTAAATGTCCTTCTCACCCCATTCCCTAAATGTCCTTCTCACCCCATTCCCTAAATGTCCTTCTCTCCCCATTCCCTAAATGTCCTTCTCTCCCCATTCCCTAAATGTCCTTCTCTCCCCATTCCCTAAATGTCCTTCTCTCCCCATTCCCTAAATGTCCTTCTCTCCCCATTCCCTAAATGTCCTTCTCTCCCCATTCCCTAAAATGTCCGTCTCACCCCATTCCCCTAAATGTCCTTCTTCTCTCCCCATTCCCTAAATGTCCTTCTCTCCCTCATTCCCTAAATGTCCTTCTCTCCCCATTCCCTAAATGTCCTTCTCTCCCCATTCCCTAAATGTCCTTCTTCTCTCCCCATTCCCTAAATGTCCTTCTCACCCCATTCCCTAAATGTCCGTCTCACCCCATTCCCTAAATGTCCTTCTTCTCTCCCCATTCCCTAAATGTCCTTCTTCTCTCCCCATTCCCTAAATGTCCTTCTCTCCCCATTCCCTAAATGTCCTTCTCACCCCATTCCCTAAATGTCCTTCTTTTCTCCCCATTCCCTAAATGTCCTTCTCTCCCCATTCCCTAAATGTCCTTCTTCTCTTCCCCATTCCCAAATGTCCTCCCTCTTTTCTTCCATCTTCCCTAAATGTCCTTCTCTCCCCATTCCCTAAATGTCCTTCTCTCCCCATTCCCTAAATGTCCTTCTCACCCCATTCCCTAAATGTCCTTCTCACCCCATTCCCTAAATGTCCTTTCTTCTCTCCCCATTCCCTAAATGTCCTTCTTCTCTCCCCATTCCCTAAATGTCCTTCTTCCCCCTTCCCTGTCCTTCTCACCCCATTCCCTAAATGTCCTTCTTCTCTCCCCATTCCCTAAATGTCCTTCTTCTCTCCCCATTCCCCCTAAATGTCCTTCTTCTCTCCCCATTCCCTAAATGTCCTTCTTCTCTCCCCATTCCCTAAATGTCCTTCTTCTTTCTCCCCATTCCCTAAATGTCCTTCTTCTCTCCCCATTCCCTAAATGTCCTTCTTCTCTCCCCATTCCCTAAATGTCCTTCTCACCCCATTCCCTAAATGTCCTTCTTCTCTCCCCATTCCCTAAATGTCCTTCTTCTCTCCCCATTCCCTAAATGTCCTTCTTCTCTCCTCATTCCCTAAATGTCCTTCTTCTCTCCCCATTCCCTAAAATGTTCCTTCTCTCCCCATTCCCTAAATGTCCTTCTTCTCTCCCCATTCCCTAAATGTCCTTCTTTCTTCCCATTCCCTAAATGTCCTTCTTCTCTCCCCATTCCCTTAAATGTCCTTCTCACCCCATTCCCTAAATGTCCTTCTTCTCTCCCCATTCCCTAATGTCCTTCTTCTCTCCACATTCCCTAAATGTTCTTTCTTCTCTCCCCATTCCCTAAATGTCCTTCTTCTCTCCCCATTCCCTAAAGTCCTTCTCACCCCATTCCCTAAATGTCCTTCTTCTCTCCCCATCCCTAAATGTCCTTCTTCTCTCCCCGATTCCCTAAATGTCCTTCTTCTCTCCCCATTCCCTAAATGTCCTTTTTCTCTCCCCATTCCCTAAATGTCCTTCTTCTCTCCCCATTCCCTAAATGTCCTTCTTCTCTCCCCATTCCCTAAATGTCCTTCTTCTCTCCCCATTTCCTAAATGCTGTTCTTCTCACCCCATTCCCTAAATGTCCTTCTTCTCTCCCCATTCCCTAAATGTCCTTCTTCTCACCCCATTCCCTAAATGTCCTTCTTCTCACCCCATTCCCTAAATGCTGTTCTTCTCACCCCATTCCCTAAATGTCCTTCTTTCTCTCCCATTCCCTAAATGTCCTTCTTCTCACCCCATTCCCTAAATGTCCTTCTTCTCACCCCATTCCCTAAATGTCCTTCTTCTCACCCCATTCCCTAAATGTCCTTCTTCTCTCCCCCATTTCCCTAAATGTCCTTCTTCTCTTCCCATTCCCTAAATGTCCTTCTTCTCTCCCCATTTCCCTAAATGTCCTTCTTCTCACCCCATTCCCTAAATGTCCTTCTTCTCTCCCCATTCCCTAAATGTCCTCTCACCCCATTCCCTAAATGTCCTTCTCTCCCCATTCCCTAAATGTCCTTCTTCTCTCCCATTCCCTAAATGTCCTTCTTCTCTCCCCATCCCTAAATGCTGTTCTTCTCACCCCATTCCCTAAATGTCCTTCTTCTCTCCCCATTCCCTAAATGTCCTTCTTCTCACCCCATTCCCTAAATTCCTTTCTTCTCAACCCCATTCCCTAAATGTCCTTCTTCTCACCCCATTCCCTAAATGTCCTTCTTCTCTCCCCATTCCCTAAATGTCCTTCTTCTCTTCCCATTCCCTAAATGTCCTTCTTCTCTCCCCATTCCCTAAATGTCCTTCTTCTCACCCCATTCCCTAAATGTCCTTCTTCTCTCCCCATTCCCTAAATGTCCTTCTCACCCCATTCCCTAAATGTCCTTCTCTCCCCATTCCCTAAATGTCCTTCTTCTCTCCCCATTCCCTAAATGTCCTTCTTCTCTCCCCATTCCCTAAATGCTGTTCTTCTCACCCCATTCCCTAAATGTCCTTCTTCTCTCCCCATTCCCTAAATGTCCTTCTTCTCACCCCATTCCCTAAATGTCCTTCTTCTCTCCCCATTCCCTAAATGTCCTTCTTCTCACCCCATTCCCTAAATGTCCTTCTTCTCTCCCCATTCCCTAAATGTCCTTCTTCTCTTCCCATTCCCTAAATTGGTCCTTCTTCTCTCCCCATCCTAAAATGTCCTTCTTCTCACCCCATCCCTAAATGTCCTTCTTCTCTTCCCCATTCCCTAAATGTCCTTTTCACCCCATTCCCTAAATGTCCTTCTTCTCTCCCCATTCCCTAAATGACCTTCTTCCCTCTCCATTTCCTAAATGTCCGTCTTCTCACCCCATTCCCTAAATGTCCTTCTTCTCTCCCCATTCCCTAAATGTCCTTCTTCTCTCCCCATTTCCTAAATGTCCTTCTTCTCTCCCCATTCCCTAAATGTCCTTCTCTCCCCGTTCCCTAAATGTCCTTCTTCTCTTCCCATTCCCTAAATGTCCTTCTTCTCTCCCCATTTCCTAAATGTCCTTCTCTCCCCATTCCCTAAATGCTGTTCTTCTCACCCCATTCCCTAAATGTCCTTCTTCTCTCCCCATTCCCTAAATGTCCTTCTTCTCACCCCATTCCCTAAATGTCCTTCTTCTCACCCCATTCCCTAAATGTCCTTCTTCTCTCCCCATTCCCTAAATGTCCTTCTTCTCTCCCCATTCCCTAAATGTCCTTCTTCCCTCCCCATTCCCTAAATGTCCGTCTTCTCACCCCATTCCCTAAATGTCCTTCTTCTCTCCCCATTCCCTAAATGTCCTTCTTCTCACCCCATTCCCTAAATGTCCTTCTTCTCTCCCCATTTCCTAAATGTCCTTCTTCTCTCCCCATTCCCTAAATGTCCTTCTTCTCTCCCCATTCCCTAAATGTCCTTCTTCTCTCCCCATTTCCTAAATGTCCTTCTTCTCTCCCCATTCCCTAAATGTCCTTCTTCCCTCCCCATTCCCTAAATGTCCTTCTTCTCTCCTTATTTCCCAAATGTCCTTCTTCCCTCCCCATTCCCTAAATGTCCTTCTTCCCTCCCCATTCCCTAAATGTTCTTCTTCTCTCCTTATTTCCCAAATGTCCTTCTTCCCTCCCCATTCCCTAAATGCCCTTCTTCCCTCCCCATTCCCTAAATGTTCTTCTTCTCTCCTTATTTCCCAAATGTCCTTCTTCCCTCCCCATTCCCTAAATGCCCTTCTTCTCACCCCGTTCTCTTAATGTCCTTCCTCTCACCCCATTCGCTAAATGTCCTTCTTCTCTCCCCATTCCCTAAATGTCCTTCTTCTCTCCCCATTCGCTAAATGCCGTTCTTCTCACCCCATTCTCTTAATGTCCTTCCTCTCACCCCATTCGCTAAATGTCCTTCTTCTCTCCCCATTCGCTAAATGTCCTTCCTCTCACCCCATTCCCTAAATGTCCTTCTTCCCTCCCCATTCCCTAAATGTCCTTCTTCTCTCCCAGTTCCCCAAATGTCCTTATTCCCACCTCATTCCCTAAATGTCCTTCTTCTCTCCCCATTCCCTAAATGTCCTTCTTCTCTCCCAGTTCCCCAAATGTCCTTATTCCCACCTCATTCCCTAAATGTCCTTCTTCTCTCCCCATTCCCTAAATGTCCTTCTTCTCTCCCAGTTCCCCAAATGTTCTTCTTCCCTCCCCATTCCATAAATGTCCTTTTTCTCACCCCATTCCCTAAATGTCCTTATTCCCATCCATTCCCCAAATGTCTTTATTCCCACCCCATTCCCCAAATGTCCTTCTTCTCACCCCATTCTCCAAATGTCCTTCTTCTCACCCCATTCCCTACATGTCCTTCTTCTCACTACATTCCCTAAATGTCCTTCTTCTCACCCCATTCCCCAAATGTTCTCATTTCTCCATTTAAGGGCTATGGCCCATGGTTAAATCACCCATGGTTAAATCTTGTGGGTAACTAATCTCCTCGAAAAGCCTTTCACTGGCAATAACTTTGCGTGTCCTCGTAAAACCAAGTGATGCATATGCCTCCCGGCTGGTAATTCGCTTTATTGCCAGTGGAACAGCATTTCGGGGAGATTATTGCCCCTGGTAGCCAAGATTTGACCACAGGTGACTAATCTTCCCATGGGCTATGGCCCTAAATGTCCTTCTCCTCTTCAACTCCTCACAACGTCCTTCGCTTCCCTCATATTAAGCATCTTTCCCTTCTTTCTCACTTTTCCATCTGACCCATTGTGACTCTCATTATTTCCCTTCTTCCTACTCCATGTTAAATGCCCCCCCTTACCCAGAGTTCCAACTCCTGCCTGTACAACCCTTAGCCTATGTCTCCTCTCCCTTTTATGCCCTGACCAACATCTCCAGTATATTTGGAGCTGAGAAGCGACTCTGGGTTCAGAGACCAAATCATCCCGACAAGCACAATAACCATCAGAGATATTCTCTAAATTGTCTGTTTATTGAGTTTCCAGGCAGAGTCAATGGGAACTGCCTGATCTGTTCCTCTCAGACTGAAGGGGTTAACCCTAGCATGTCGGGTGACTGGACTACAAGTGTAACGAGATATAGGGGGTTTAAATACAACAAGTTCAATACATTAGCAGACAGATATTGGACAAGAGACCATATTACAAACATTCAATTAAATCAGTTCTATCATCTGACTGTGAGAGTTGCCATTAAAAAACAAATGCACCAACCCTACAAAAGGTGACTGCCCTTTCCTGCCCCTTCTTGCCCCTTCCTGCCCCTTCCTGCCCCAGAGAAGTCACGGAGCAGGTTATTATAAGAAACTCTGAGACAAATTTGGGCTGATCATGTTCTGGTCCATTTAAGACCACTAGTGATGAGCAAATGGATGGTCTCTCTGGCAACTCAGTTTGCAAAAACTTGAAATCCACTTCTCAAGTCCAAGAGACCTCAGATGAGGCATGGCTCCAGAGAGTCACTTAGAGAACCACAGCAGAAGCTTCACGTGGGCTCATAAAGTCAACCTTGGGCTTACATGGCTTGAAAACCTCAGAGAGAGGCAATCAACAACAAAGAGCTCTAAAAGAGAAGGCAGAGGAATCCAGGCTCAGAAGGTAAGTCAAACCCAGAGATAGTTCTACAAAGGCTCAGAGAGTCAGTTCACGAGAGTCCAGGGAAAGCCAATGCCGAGCTGAGATCCCTAAGGGAAACCCAAGGATGAGATCAGAATGTCTAAGGGATGTCTAAGACAACCATGAGCCGAAAACTGAAGGGAAATGATTCCTCCTGTGGTTCCGTGGAGCACAAGTAAAGTCTATGTAGGAGTGGAACTGGATTTTCATGGAAGTTGTGCAGGGTCCTGTGGCAAATATGGATTCTGAATGTCCAGTACATGGTGGATTGAATAGAACCATGGCATGGCCTCCATTAGTTGGAGCTTGGTTCTGTGGGACCCATACAGTATTTGTCCCAATGCTGAGAGGGGTTCCTATAACACAGCAGCTAAATATGGATTCCAGAAGAACCGAGCTTGGATTTGGATATACAGGTACATGAATGAATGGCGTTTCTGAGGTAGATGGTCATGGTTTCTGAGCTACAAGCATCTAGGGTTAAGAAGAACATTAATGGCCTGAGGAATGGGGTAGTTGAGCAGATTTCTGTGGCAGATGTGCAGGGTTTCTATGGTAGACTGTAGAAGAGTAGGCTTTTGGGGTAGTTTAGTAGGGTTCCTATGGTGCATGGGTAGGTTTCTGGGGTAGTTTAGCAGGATTTATATGGTTGCTGAGAGGGTTCTGTGGTAGATGTGAAGGGTTTCTATGGTGGATAAGTAGGGCTTTGGGGTAGTTGAGCAGATTTCTGTGGTGGCTGAGAGGGTTCTGGAGCAGAGGTGCAGGGTTTCTATGGTGGGTGAATAGGGTTCTGGAGCAGATGTGCAGGGTTTGTATGGCAGGTGAGTAGGGTTCTGAAGCAGATGTGCAGGGTTTCTATGGCGGGTGAGTAGGGTTCTGGAGCAGATGTGCAGGGTTTGTATGGCGGGTGAGTAGGGTTCTGGAGCAGATGTGCAGGGTTTCTATGGCGGGTGAATAGGGTTCTGGAGCAGATGTGCAGGGTTTGTATGGCGGGTGAGTAGGGTTCTGGAGCAGATGTGCAGGGTTTCTATGGCGGGTGAATAGGGTTCTGAAGCAGATGTGCAGGGTTTCTATGGCGGGTGAATAGGGTTCTGGAGCAGATGTGCAGGTTTGTATGGCGGGTGAGTAGGGTTCTGGAGCAGATGTGCAGGGTTTCTATGGCGGGTGAATAGGGTTCTGGAGCAGATGTGCAGGGTTTGTATGGTGGGTAAATAGGATTCTGGAGCAGATGTGCAGGGTTTCTATGGCGGGTGAATAGGGTTCTGGAGCAGATGTGCAGGTTTCTATGGTGGGTGAATAGGGTTCTGGAGCAGATGTGCAGGCGTTCTATGGTGGGTGAATAGGGTTCTGGGGCAATGTGCAGGGTTTCTATGGCGGGGGAGTAGGGTTCTGGAGCAGATGTGCAGGGTTTGTATGGTGGGTAAATAGGATTCTGGAGCAGATGTGCAGGCGTTCTATGGCGGGTGAATAGGGTTCTGGAGCAGATGTGCAGGGTTTCTATGGCGGGTGAATAGGGTTCTGGAGCACATGTGCAGGGTTTGTATGGCGGGTGAGTAGGGTTCTGAAGCAGATGTGCAGGGTTTCTATGGCAGGTGAATAGGGTTCTGGAGCAGATGTGCAGGGTTCATATGGCGGGTGAATAGGGTTCTGGAGCAGATGTGCAGGGTTTCTATGGCGGGTGAATAGGGTTCTGGAGCAGATGTGCAGGGTTTCTATGGCGGGGAGTAGGGTTCTGGAGCACATGTGCAGGGTTTGTATGGCGGGTGAATAGGGTTCTGAAGCAGATGTGCAGGGTTCTATGGCGGGTGAATAGGGTTCTGGAGCAGATGTGCAGGGTTTGTATGGCGGGTGAGTAGGGTTCTGGAGCAGATGTGCAGGGTTTCTATGGCGGGTGAATAGGGTTCTGGAGCAGATGTGCAGGGTTTTGTATGGCGGGTAAATAGGATTCTGGAGCAGATGTGCAGGGTTTCTATGGCGGGTGAATAGGGTTCTGGAGCAGATGTGCAGGGTTTCTATGGTGGGTGAATAGGGTTCTGGAGCAGATGTGCAGGGTTTCTATGGCGGGTGAATAGGGTTCTGGAGCAGATGTGCAGGTTTGTATGGCGGGTGAATAGGGTTCTGGAGCAGATGTGCAGGTTTCTATGGCGGGTGAATAGGGTTCTGGAGCAGATGTGAAGCGGTTTGTATGGCGGGTGAGTAGGGTTCTGGAGCAGATGTGCAGGGTTTCTATGGCGGGTGAATAGGGTTCTGGAGCAGATGTGCAGGGTCTATGGCGGAGGTGAATAGGGTTCTGGAGCAGATGTGCAGGGTTTCTATGGCGGGTGAGTAGGGTTCTGGAGCAGATGTGCAGGGTTTGTATGGCGGGTGAATAGGGTTCTGAAGCAGATGTGCAGGGTTTCTATGGCGGGTGAATAGGGTTCTGGAGCAGATGTGCAGGGTTTGTATGGCGGGTGAGTAGGGTTCTGGAGCAGATGTGCAGGGTTTCTATGGCGGGTGAATAGGGTTCTGGAGCAGATGTGCAGGGTTTGTATGGCGGGTAAATAGGATTCTGGAGCAGATGTGCAGGGTTTCTATGGCGGGTGAATAGGGTTCTGGAGCAGATGTGCAGGGTTTCTATGGTGGGTGAATAGGGTTCTGGAGCAGATGTGCAGGGTTTCTATGGCGGGTGAATAGGGTTCTGCGGCAGATGTGCAGGGTTTTCTATGGCGGGTGAGTAGGGTTCTGGAGCAGATGTGCAGGGTTTCTATGGCGGGTGAATAGGGTTCTGGAGCAGATGTGCCGGGTTTCTATGGCGGGTGAAGGGTTCTGGAGCACATGTGCAGGGTTTGTATGGCGGGTGAGTAGGGTTCTGAAGCAGATGTGCAGGGTTTCTATGGCGGGTGAATAGGGTTCTGGAGCAGATGTGCAGGGTTTCTATGGCGGGTGAATAGGGTTCTGGAGCAGATGTGCAGGGTTTGTATGGCGGGTGAATAGGGTTCTGGAGCAGATGTGCAGGGTTTCTATGGCGGGTGAATAGGGTTCTGGAGCAGATGTGAAGGGTTTGTATGGCGGGTGAGTAGGGTTCTGGAGCAGATGTGCAGGGTTTCTATGGCGGGTGAATAGGGTTCTGGAGCAGATGTGCAGGGTTTCTATGGCGGGTGAATAGGGTTCTGGAGCAGATGTGCAGGGTTTCTATGGCGGGTGAGTAGGGTTCTGGAGCACATGTGCAGGGTTTGTATGGCGGGTGAGTAGGGTTCTGGAGCAGATGTGCAGGGTTTCTATGGCGGGTGAATAGGGTTCTGGAGCAGATGTGCAGGGTTTGTATGGCGGGTGAGTAGGGTTCTGGAGCAGATGTGCAGGGTTTGTATGGCGGGTGAGTAGGGTTCTGGAGCAGATGTGCAGGGTTTCTATGGTGGCTGAGAGGGTTCTGGAGCAGATGTGCCGGGTTTCTATGGCGGGTGAGTAGGGTTCTGGGTGGCTGGGGTTCTATGCTAGTCACAATAGGAATATGAAGCCCCAAATGAGTCCATATCAGTCTGAGTATGTTTGTCTCGTGGTTTCTGTCTCCACTAGGTGGCAGTGTTGGCAGTGCCAGGTGGGTACCATTAGTCTGGGTATAGGATGAAGCCCGAGAAGGTGCTGTATTTGTTATTGTTACCCCCGTGGGCTTTTCCTCCATCCAACTTGACGTAGATCTCATCCCCAGAGTCCAGGTGCAGCACCACGCTGTTACTGGCATAGTCGTAATTCTGATCCGCATCTTGGGCAATAGCGCTGGCCCGGACCTACGGGAGACAGAACCAGGGAATGAAGGCTGCTGTGCGGCTTCCTGATCAGATTGTAAAGCAGCAAATCAAGCCAATGACCATCACTGAGCTCCCCGAAATGACTTTTCCTGGCCCCTCCCACTTACCCATCATTCTATGCTCTATACGACATAAAGCCTCTATCAACAACTGTTACAGTCGGTACATTAGTTGGTCCATTTCCCAGCAGCCCCTTCAGCCCCTACTGAGCATGCTCCCTGAATGTTACTAACGTCTGTCCCATAGCAACCGTTACAGTTGGTACATTATCTGCCCATAGTCCCTCTCAGGGAGTGGATGGCAGCAGCAGTCAAATGGGGCAATACCTGGCATTTCAGGAGCCAATCAGATAACAGATATTTTGGCCCCCGGGGGGTTTATTTCCTGTTATTTAAATAGCGCTACACTTTCCCTGCCCCAGAGGAGCTTACAGTCTAATGTCACATTCACACACACTAAGGCCAATGTGTCAGTGAGACGTACTAACTGCCGGCAGATAGAGCCCTGACTGGGGTAGAACCCAGCACCCCAGTACTGCCCCAGTACTGCCCCGGAACTGCCCCAATACTGCCCCAGTACCCCCAGGCAGAAGCGCCCCGTGCTGCCCCAGTACAGCCCCAGTACCCCCAGGCAGAAGCGCCCCGTGCTGCCCCAGTACAGCCCCAGTACTGCCCCGGTAAAGCCCCAATACTGCCCCAGTACAGCCCCAGTACAGCCAGGCAGAAGCGCCCAGTACAGCCCCAGTACAGCCAGGCAGAAGCGCCCCGTGCTGCCCCAGTACAGCCCCAGTACAGCCCCAGTACAGCCCCAGTACTGCCAGGCAGAGGTGCCCAGTGCTGCCCCAGTACAGCCCCAGTACATCCCCAGTACAGCCAGGCAGAAGCGCCCCGTGCTGCCCCAGTACAGCCCCAGTACAGCCCCAGTACTGCCAGGCAGAGGCGCCCAGTGCTGCCCCAGTACAGCCCAGTACATCCCCAGTACAGCCAGGCAGAAGCGCCCCGTGCTGCCCCCGCAGTACAGCCCCAGTACTGCCCCGGTACAGCCCCAGTACAGCCCCAGTACTGCCCCGGTACAGCCCCAGTACAGCCCCAGTGCAGCCCCAGTACAGCCAGGCAGAAGCGCCCCGTGCTGCCCCAGTACAGCCCCAGTACTGCCCCGGTACAGCCCCAGTACAGCCCCAGTACTGCACCGGTACAGCCGCGGCAGTTACAGCCCCAGTGCAGCCCCAGTACAGCCAGCGCAGAAGCGCCCCGTGCTGCCCCAGTACAGCCC
The DNA here is from genome assembly GCF_000004195.4 of Xenopus tropicalis. Classification (NCBI taxonomy): domain Eukaryota; kingdom Metazoa; phylum Chordata; class Amphibia; order Anura; family Pipidae; genus Xenopus; species Xenopus tropicalis. Next base: position 90,528,284 of record NC_030685.2, read on the forward strand.
CAGTACTGCCCCGGTACAGCCCCAGTACAGCCCCAGTACTGCCCCGGTACAGCCCCAGTACAGCCCCAGTGCAGCCCCAGTACAGCCAGGCAGAAGCGCCCCGTGCTGCCCCAGTACAGCCCCAGTACAGCCCCGGTACAGCCAGGCAGAAGTGCCCAGTACAGCCCCAGTACAGCCCCAGTACAGCCAGGCAGAAGCGCCCCGTGCTGCCCCAGTACAGCTCCAGTACTGCCCCGGTACAGCCCCAGTACAGCCCCAGTGCAGCCCCAGTACAGCCCCAGTGCAGCCCAGTACAGCCCCAGTACAGCCCCAGTACAGCCCCAGTGCTGCCCCAGTACAGCCCCAGTACAGCCAGGCAGCAGCGCCCCGTGCTGCCCCAGTACAGCTCCAGTACTGCCCCGGTACAGCCCCAGTACAGCCCCAGTACAGCCCCAGTACAGCCTCAGTACAGCCTCAGTACAGCCCCAGTACAGCCCCAGTACAGCCAGGCAGAAGCGCCCAGTGCTGCCCCAGTACAGCCAGGCAGAAGCGCCCAGTGCTGCCCCAGAACTGCCCCATTACTGCCCCGGTACAGCCCCAGTACAGCCCCAGTACAGCCAGGCAGAAGCGCCCAGTGCTGCCCCAGTACTGCCCCATTACTGCCCCGGTACAGCCCCAGTACAGCCCAGTACAGCCCCAGTACAGCCAGGCAGAAGCGCCCAGTGCTGCCCAGTACAGCCCCAGTACAGCCCAGTACAGCCAGGCAGAAGCGCCCAGTGCTGCCCCAGTACAGCCAGGCAGAAGCGCCCAGTGCTGCCCCATTACTGCCCCAGTACAGCCCCAGTACAGCCCCAGTACAGCCAGGCAGAAGCGCCCAGTGCTGCCCCAGTACTGCCCCCGGACAGCCCCAGTACAGCCCCAGTACAGCCAGGCAGAAGCGCCCAGTGCTGCCCCAGTACTGCCCCGATACAGCCCCAGTACAGCCAGGCAGAAGCGCCCAGTACAGCCCCAGTGCAGCCCCAGTACAGCCCCAGTACAGCCCAGTTACAGCCTCAGTACAGCCAGGCAGAGGACGGTAGGCCCAGTACAGCCCCAGTACAGCCAGGCAGAAGCGCCCAGTGCTGCCCCAGTACTGCCCCATTACTGCCCCGGTACAGCCCCAGTACAGCCCCAGTACAGCCAGGCAGAAGCGCCCAGTGCTGCCCCAGTACTGCCCCGATACAGCCCCAGTACAGCCAGGCAGAAGCGCCCAGTACAGCCCCAGTACAGCCCCAGTACTGCCCCAGTACTGCCCCAGTACAGCCTCAGTACAGCCTCAGTACAGCCAGGCAGAAGCGCCCAGTACAGCCCCGGTACAGCCCCAGTACAGCCAGTACAGCCCCAGTGCTGCCCCAGTACAGCCCCAGTACAGCCCCAGTACAGCCCCAGTGCTGCCCCAGTACAGCCCCAGCAGGCAGAAGCGCCCAGTACAGTCCCAGTACAGCCCCAGTACAGCCCCAGTACAGCCCCAGTACAGCCTCAGTACAGCCCCAGTACAGCCCCAGTACAGCTCAGTACACCCCAGTACAGCCCCAGTACAGCCGGCAGTACAGCCTCAGTACAGCCCCAGTACAGCCCCAGTACAGCCCACGTACAGCCCCAGTAAGCAGCCCAGTACAGCCCCAGTACAGCCTCAGTACAGCCCCAGTACAGCCAGTACAGCCCCAGTACAGCTCAGTACAGCCCCAGTACAGCCGCCAGTACAGCCCCAAGTACAGCCCCAGTACAGCCTCAGTACAGCCCCAGTACACCCAGTACAGCCCCAGTACAGCCTCAGTAACAGCCCCAGTACAGCCCCAGTACAGCCCCAGTACAGCCCCAGTACAGCCCCAGTACAGCCTCAGTACAGCCCCAGTACAGACCAGTACAGCCTCAGTACAGCCCAGTACAGCCCAGTACAGCCCCAGTACAGCCTCAGTACAGCCCCAGTACAGCCCCAGTACAAGCCCCAGTACAGCCCCAGTAACAGCCTCAGTACAGCCCCAGTACAGCCCCAGTACAGCCCCAGTACAGCCTCAGTACAGCCCAGTACAGGCCCCTAGTACAGCCCCAGTAAGCCCAGTACAGCCCCAGTACAGCCTCAGTACAGCCCCAGTACAGCCCCAGTACAGCCTCAGTACAGCCCCAGTACAGCCCCAGTACAGCCCCAGTACAGCCTCAGTACAGCCCCAGTACAGCCCCAGTACAGCCTCAGTACAGCCAGGCAGAAGCGCCCAGTGCTGCCCACGTGCAAATATTCAGCTCGTTGGGTGACATTGGGCCCATCTGCATTTCGTTTTGCCCCCAGGCGGGCACAGGGGTCATGTGACTGGAACAGCAGCAACAGAGCTGCCAGCTGGGTACGGGGGGGGGGGGGGGTGAGATTATAAACACCATAATACATTCTATTCTGCCCCTTCCTTTTAGCTGTTTGGGATTCAGCTGCCACTTTAACCCTTCCCTGTTTGGATCCCGCAGAGCAACATCTGTCCCCACTAGAGGGCAATCTTGGCTCATTTAACCATTAACTGTGGCATAACCAGTAGGGCAAGATGGGGACAGTAGGGCCAGATGGAGACAGTAGGGCAAGATGGAGACAGTAGGGCAAGATGGAGACAGTAGGGCAAGATGGAGACAGTAGGGCAAGATGGGGACAGTAGGGCAAGATGGAGACAGTAGGACAAGATGGGAACAGTAGGACAAGATGGGGACAGTAGGGCAAGATGGAGACAGTAGGGCAAGATGGAGACAGTGGGCAAGATGGAGACAGTAGGGCAAGATGGGGACAGTAGGGCAAGATGGAGACAGTAGGGCAAGATGGGGACAGTAGGGCAAGATGGAGACAGTAGGGCAAGATGGAGACAGTAGGGCAAGATGGAGACAGTAGGGCAAGATGGGGACAGTAGGCGCAAGATGGAGAAAGTAGGGCAAGATGGGGACAGTAGGGCAAGATGGAGACAGTAGGGCAAGATGGAGACAGTAGGGCAAGATGGGGACAGTAGCGGGCAAGATGGGGACAGTAGGGCAAGATGGAGACAGTAGGGCAAGATGGAGACAGTAGGGCAAGATGGGGACAGTAGGGCAAGATGGAGACAGTAGGGCAAGATGGAGACAGTAGGGCAAGATGGAGACAGTAGGGCAAGATGGAGACAGTAGGGCAAGATGGGGACAGTAGGGCAAGATGGAGACAGTAGGGCAAGATGGAGACAGTAGGGCAAGATGGAGACAGTAGGGCAAGATGGAGACAGTAGGGCAAGATGGAGATAGTAGGGCAAGATGGAGACAGTAGGGCAAGATGGAGACAGTAGGGCAAGATGGGGACAGTACGGCAAGATGGAGACAGTAGGGCAAGATGGAGACAGTAGGGCAAGATGGAGACAGTAGGGCTAGATGGAGAAAGTAGGGCAAGATGGGGACAGTAGGGCAAGATGGAGACAGTAGGGCAAGATGGAGACAGTGGGCAAGATGGGGACAGTAGGGCAAGATGGGGACAGTAGGGCAAGATGGAGACAGTAGGGCAAGATGCGAGACAGTAGGGCAAGATGGGGACAGTAGGGCAAGATGGAGACAGTAGGGCAAGATGGAGACAGTAGGGCAAGATGGAGACAGTAGGGCAAGATGGGGACAGTAGGGCAAGATGGAGACAGTAGGGCAAGATGGAGACAGTAGGGCAAGATGGAGACAGTAGGGCAAGATGGAGACAGTAGGGCAAGATGGAGATAGTAGGGCAAGAATGGAGACAGTAGGGCAAGATGGAGACAGTAGGAGCAAGATGGGGACAGTAGGTGCAAGATGGAGACAGTAGGGCAAGATGGAGACAGTAGGGCAAGATGGGGACAGTAGGGCAAGATGGGGACAGTAGGGCAAGATGGAGACAGTAGGGCAAGATGGAGACAGTAGGGCAAGATGGGGACAGTAGGGCAAGATGGAGACAGTAGGGCAAGATGGAGACAGTAGGACAAGATGGAGACAGTAGGGCAAGATGGAGACAGTAGGGCAAGATGGAGACAGTAGGACAAGATGGAGACAGTAGGGCAAGATGGAGACAGTAGTGGCAAGATGGGGACAGTAGGACAAGATGGGGACAGTAGGGACAAGATGGAGACAGTAGGGCAAGATGGGGAAGTAGGGCAAGATGGAGACAGTAGGGCAAGATGGAGACAGTAGGGCAAGATGGGGACAGTAGGGCAAGATGGGGACAGTAGGGTAAGATGGAGACAGTAGGGCAAGATGGAGACAGTAGGGCAAGATGGGGACAGTAGGGCAAGATTGGGACAGTAGGGCAAGATGGAGACAGTAGGGCAAGATGGAGACAGTAGGGCAAGATGGGGACAGTAGGGCAAGATGGAGAAACTAGGGCAAGATGGGGACAGTAGGGCAAGATGGAGACAGTAGGACACGATGGAGACGTAGGGCAAGATGGGGACAGTAGGGCAAGATGGAGACAGTAGGGCAAGGTGGGGACAGTAGGGCAAAATGGGGGCAGTAGGGCAAGATGGAGACAGTAGGGCAAGATGGAGACAGTAGGGCAAGATGGAGACAGTAGGGCAAGATGGAGACAGTAGGGCAAGATGAGACAGTAGGGCAAGATGGGGACAGTAGGGCAAGATGGAGACAGTAGGGCAAGATGGAGACAGTAGGGCAAGATGGAGACAGTAGGGCAAGATGGGGGGAAGTAGGGCAAGATGGAGACAGTAGGGCAAGGTGGGGACAGTAGGGCAAAATGGGGACAGTAGGGCAAGATGGAGACAGTAGGACATAATGGAGACAGTAGGGCAAGGTGGGGACAGTAGGGCAAGATGGAAACAGTAGGACATGATGGAGACAGTAGGGCAAGATGGGGACAGTAGGGCAAGATGGGGACAGTAGGGCAAGGTGGGGACAGTAGGGCTAAATGGGGACAGTAGGGCAAGATGGAGACAGTAGGGCAAGATTGGAGACAGTAGGGCAAGATGGAGACAGTAGGGCAAGATGGGAACAGTAGGGCAAGATGGAGACAGTAGGGCAAGATGGGGACAGTAGGACAAGATGGGGACAGTAGGGCAAGATGGAGACAGTAGGACAAGATGGAGACAGTAGGGAACAGATTGGAGACAGTAGGCACAAGGAGATTAGGAGACAGTAGTTCGATCTGATCCGCAAGATAGGGGACAGTAAATATGGAAATTATTCCATTGGATGTGAGACACAGGTAACAGGAAGAAGACAAGATATGGAGACCCACCGCTTTAGGGCAAGATGGGGACAGTAGGGCCATAAGCAATGGGAAACTACGTACAAGAGAGATGTCTTGTAGACGTTGAAGATTAGTAACAGCAACTAAAGATGACAGGCGCAACATTGTCAGCTGGCACAAGATGGGATGTTGTTAGTGGTACATTATGCTCGGAGATAAACGTATTGTTCATGCCTAAAGATGAAGTACAGAAGCATTGTAAGGTACTTGCAGAAGGAGAGATAAACAAGTAGGCTAACTCAAAGAAATTGTGTAGCAAACGTCGACGCCAAGCTATAGAATGGACAAAATTGTAGGGCAAGAATAGAGAACAAGCTACAGGTACTGCTCAAAAGCATGTTTGACTGACAGTAGGGATGAAGTAGCTCGGACAGGTATGTTGCTTCTACATAAGAATCAGTATGGATGACTCTAGTCAAGCGATGCTACTAGTATTGGCACGATATGTCACGAGATAGCAGATGGGGACAGTAGGAAAGCATGGAGACGTAGGCGCAAGATGGGGACGTAGCGTACAATCGCACGATTCCTAGTAGGGTCAAGTCAATTGGAAGACACAGTGGTCGCTGATTAGTATGTGGACAGGTAATAGGAGCAAGTTAATTGGGGAAGATAGTGCCTACTGCGATTGATGTAGTCAGTATTGATTCACACTAGTCTTGAAGCCGATATCAAATCTTACTTGTTCTATGCATTCTCAGGACGAGCAAAAGATAGCTTACTATGAGGGAGGAATTCAATTTATATTCTCATCTCTTTGTCACCAGATCTTTAGGAGCCCGGGCGTTACTATCAAGATAGCGACTACAGAAAGATCCCAGAAAACCCCACAGTCTCAGTATATGAGATTAGATATACAGTGAGTAGATCGCGAATGCGCGCGCGTACATAATTTTGCGACGAGAATAATCAGCGGCAGCACTCGCGCGCTCTCTATAAACATACACAGAATTAATATATAGCGCAGACTACAATATTATAGTAGCCACGGCGCTCTACTATTCCTTTCACTACAATTAAGACTGGACTCGGAAAAGGAGGCAATTTTGTCTTACCAAGATAGCCAAACCACTCCCTTCGTGTTCTCCGGTTGGTTTACTTTTTGGGATCACAGTGCAGTTATATTTAGGCATTAGATCACAATTCATGTTATCACTTCTAACTCATTCAGTATCGCAAAAGCCCACTAGCATAGTAGGGTTAGTACTACAGTAAGCACACAATACTTACTCCTCAACCTGATAATATTAACTCTAATATGTTAACCTGATCGATTAATGGCATTGAAATCAATCGGTCAGGATGCGGCCCTGGAAAACTGTCATCACACCACCACTTCTGATTAAGTAACATCCTTTCACTGTGCTATCATATTACAATGGCGATCGTCTTATATGGGGAGATAACATACAAGCACCAGACCAAAGCCCATTACCAATTATGCACCCCCAAATGCAATTACTCGCATTTCTTCTGTTTCAGTCACGGTAAGTCCTCTAGTATGTCGCTGCATGCCTCACGATCTGAGGGTGGTCGATCTATGCATCTCTCTGTAGATACAGTCACTCATTAAACCAATTCACTACCTCAGATACGGAAAGAAGGGCAGATCGTTCTTCCTGCATTTAAAGGGGAAGTAAAGGTAAAACTCCAGTCCTTTAAATCAGAAAGGTCTGTGTAAATACAGCCAATAGCACTCAACTAGCCGCACTGAGTCCTCTTCTTCACCAAGGGACATTACCACTCACTCTCACAGACATGAGATGATTTTTGATACTTTCTTTTGGTCATGATTATCCTGATAAAGTTCGACTATCTCCAGGACAAGTTCCGATCATGTAAACACTACTCTTACAATAGAGTCCACCAGGGTTCAAAAAATGGCAGCCAAGAATCATAGACAGCTCATGATCACTCTATTCCACCATCAATCTTCACCTCCCATAAGAATTCATTATACGCACTCCTCTCATAAGAATTCATTATACTCACTCCCCCTCCCATAATAATTCATTATACTCACTCCCCCCCCCATAAGAATTCATTATACGCACTCCTTCTCCCATAAGAATTCATTATACGCATATCTCCTCCGCATAAGAATTCATTAAACTCACTCCCCCCTCCCATAAGAATTCATTAAACTCACTCCCCCTCCCATAAGAATTCATTATACTCACTCCTCCTCCCATAAGAATTCATTAAACTCACTCCCCCCTCCCATAAGAATTCATTAAACTCACTCCCCCTCCCATAAGAATTCATTATACGCACTCCTCTCCGCATAAGAATTCATTAAACTCACTCCCCCTCCCTATAAGAATTCATTAAACTCACTCCCTCTCCCATAAGAATTCATTAAACTCACTCCACCTCCCATAAGAATTCATTATACTCACTCCCCTGCTCCCATAAGAATTCATTAAACTCACTCCCCGCTCCCATAAGAATTCATTATACTCACTCCCCCTCCCATAAGAATTCATTAAACTCACTCCCCCCTCCCATAAGAATTCATTATACTCACTCCCCTCCATAAGAATTCATTTACTCACTCCCCTCCCATAAGAATTCATTATACTCACTCCCCCTCCCATAGAATTCATTAAACTCACTCCCCCTCCCATAAGAATTCATTATACTCATCTCTCCCATAAGAATTCATTAAACTCACTCCCCGCTCCCATAAGAATTCATTAAACTCACTCCCCTCCCATAAGAATTCATTATACGCACTCCTCCTCCCATAAGAATTCATTAAACTCACTCCCCTCCCATAAGAATTCATTAAACTCACTCCCTCTCCCATAAGAATTCATTAAACTCACTCCCCCTCCCATAAGAATTCATTATACTCACTCCCCCTCCCATAAGAATTCATTAAACTCACTCCCCCCTCCCATAAGAATTCATTATACTCACTCCCCCTCCCATAAGAATTCATTAAACTCACTCCCCCTCGCCATAAGAATTCATTATACTCACTCCCCTCCCATAAGAATTCATTATACTCACTCCCCCTCCCATAAGAATTCATTATACTCACTCATCCCCCTCCCATAAGAATTCATTATACTCACTCCCCTCGCCATAAGAATTCATTATACTCACTCCCCCTCCCATAAGAATTCATTATACTCACTCCCCCTCCCAAAAGAATTCATTAAACTCACTCCCCTCCATAAGAATTCATTATACTCTCCCCCTCCCATAAGAATCATTATACTCACTCCCCCTCCCATAAGAATTCATTAAACTCACTCCCCCCTCCCATAAGAATTCATTAAACTCACTCCCCCTCCCTTAGGAATGTGTAATCTGAGCTATAAGCGCCAGAGCTGCAGCAGGAAGCTACTGAGACCGAGCTAAAATGGCGGCTGCTATCTTACACAAACAGAGTTACTCAGGCAGGTAAAGCTTTCTGCAGAATAAATATAGGGCTCTAGGGGGCACTAATGTGGCAAATCTATTGGCAGTCAAAGCATTTTTTGAGGTTAAACCACATGCAGATGGTGAGGGGGCAGAGGAAGGTTGTTGTCTCCTCCCTGACACCCACATTAACCCTCCACTTCCCATCACCTGGATTAACCCTCTGTTCCCCATTATACACATTAACCCTTCACTTCCCATCACCTGGATTAACCCTCTGTTCCCCATTATACACATTAACCCTTCACTTCCCAACATGCGTATTATCCCTCTGTTCCTCCTCATCCACATTAACCCTTCACTTCCCATCACCTGGATTAACCCTCTGTTCCCCATTATACACATTAACCCTTCACTTCCCATCACCTGGATTAACCCTCTGTTCCCCATTATACACATTAACCCTTCACTTCCCATCACCTGGATTACCTCGTTCCCAAATTTATTATTTACATTACCGCACATAAATAAACAATAATTCCAGTAACGACCATGGATAGACGTTCATTACTCTAGTCCAGTCCATCTTATCTTTATCTCGCATTAAAATCAGAATCTCACAACTATCATCACATCATCTCCGTTATCTTATCGACCTACATAACTTCAATAATTAATACAGCCCAATGACGTCTAATTGTCATACTTCTGCTTCGAGACAAGATTCATACCACTGTTAATAGTAAAACTTCACCCTATAATTTAAGTCCATTTCTGTTTACCATTTATTACTAGATATTCATAACCGTAATCAAACAGTTTAATTTCTCTTAGTCCCAGATAATCTGTTTAACCCTTTACCCCCTGATACTCATTTTAAGCCTATGTTTCCCATTCACTGCTCCATGAAACCATGATTAACCCTCTTTTTTAATAATAATTTAGTCCTTTGCTTTCTGATTCCTAATTAAACCCTTATTGCCCCTCCCCAGTTACCATCACTATCAGGATTCAAGTACCCCCAATTCACTAATGTATTTCATTGTACCCCCTGGTTATTCTGTCACCCAAATTGCCCTAAATTTAATGCCCTCAACCCCTGCAGATAGAATTGCCCTAGAAATACGAAGTGATAGTGCCCCCCAGTGTCTCACCTGCCCATTCTTGCACAGACCTGCCCACACGCTGGTGCCCCCCAATATCTCACCTGCCCATTCTTGCACAGACCTGCCCACACGCTGTGGCCCCAATATCTCACCTGCCATTCTTGCACAGACCTGCCCACACGCTGGTCCCCCCAATATCTCACCTGCCCATTCTTTGCACAGACCTGCCCACATGCTGGTGCTCCCCAATATCTCACCTGCCCATTCTTGCACAGACCTGCCCACACGCTGGTGCCCCCCAATATCTCACCTGCCCATTCTTGCACAGACCTGCCCACACGCTGGTGCCCCCCAGTATCTCACCTGCCCATTCTTGCACAGACCTGCCCACACGCTGGTGCCCCCCAATATCTCACCTGCCCATTCTTGCACAGACCTGCCCACACGCTGGTGGCCCCCCAATATCTCACCTGCCCATTCTTGCACAGACCTGCCCACACGCTGGTGCCGCCCAGTATCTCACCTGCCCATTCTTGCACAGACCTGCCCACACGCTGGTGCCCCCCAATATCTCACCTGCCCATTCTTGCACAGACCTGCCCACACGCTGGTGCCCCCCAATATCTCACCTGCCCATTCTTGCACAGACCTGCCCACACGCTGGTGCCCCCAATATCTCACCTGCCCATTCTTGCACAGACCTGCCCACACGCTGGTGCCTCCCAATATCTCACCTGCCCATTCTTGCACAGACCTGCCCACACGCTGGTGCCCCCCCAGTATCTCACCTGCCCATTCTTGCACAGACCTGCCCACACGCTGGTGCCCCCCAATATCTCACCTGCCCATTCTTGCACAGACCTGCCCACACGCTGGTGGCCTCCCCAATATCTCACCTGCCCATTCTTGCACAGACCTGCCCACCGCTGGTGCCCCCGTATCTCACCTGCCCATTCTTGCACAGACCTGCCCACACGCTGGTGCCCCCCAGTATCTCACCTGCCCATTCTTGCACAGACCTGCCCACACGCTGGTGCCCCCCAATATCTCACCTGCCCATTCTTGCACAGACCTGCCCACATGCTGGTGCCCCCCAATATCTCACCTGCCCATTCTTGCACAGATCTGCCCACATGCTGGTGCCATCTCCCCCTCTCATGAGGATGTGGTAGGTAAAGAAGTAAATGCCGGGCACTTGGCAGGTGAATTTGCCCGTGGAGGGGTCATAGTGATTCCCCAGGTTGGTCACCACATCATCAAACTTGAGCAGCTCGTAACCCTCGTGGGGGCTTTTCAGCCCGACATAGAATGCTATCCGGGGAGATGGGAGGGTGGCAGAGACAGCGCCCGGCATTGAAGTACCCAGTCCTGGAATTCCAGCTTTGCCCGGCTCCCCTCTCTCTCCTGGAGGGCCCCTTGGTCCGGGTGGTCCAGGTTCTCCAGGGGGGCCCCTGGCTCCTGGCTTTCCGGGCCGTCCTGGGTCCCCTTTGGGCCCCTGAATAAAGGGTGGGGGAGCACCACTCAGGTCCTGTAGAGCCTCCCCAATGGCAGTGGAGGGGTGCCCGCTGTAGGGGTCACAGATCATTCTGCAAGTTCCCAACATTTCATAGTGACCCTCCCCGGGTGGGGGCAGTACCAGTAGTGGGATCACAATGACCAGAACTAGCAGCATGGCAACCCCTAGGGCCACCAGGGCCACCCACCTTAAGGACACAACCCTGGGCACCAGGGCCAGCTGCTCCCTGCCACTGGTAGAGGGAATGGTGGAGCCCAGGGGGAAGGGCAGAGTGCCAGCCGGACCCTGGGTACAAAAATTTTAGATGCTGGGTACCACACCAGTAAAAGTTGAGAATCCCAGCCTTTGAGTATCAGAATCCCATGACAGTGCCAGTCCCTGGGTGCCAAAGCAGCTGGAGTGCCAGTCACTGGGTGCCAAAGCAGCTGGAGTGCCAGTCACTGGGTGCCAGAGCAGCTGGAGTGACAGTCCCTGGGTGCCAAAGCAGTTGAAGTGCCAGTCACTGGGTGCCAAAGCAGCTGGAGTGCCAGTCCCTGGGTGCCAAAGCAGATGAAGTGCCAGTCACTGGGTGCCAAAGCAGCTGGAGTGCCAGTCCCTGGGTGCCAAAGCAGCTGGAAGTGACAGTCCCTGGGTGCCAGAGCAGTTGAAGTGCTAGTCCCTGGGTGCCAGAGCAGCTGGAGTGACAGTACCTGGGTGCCAGAGCAGCTGGAGTGACAGTACCTGGGTGCCAAAGCAGCTGGAGTGCCAGTCCCTGGGTGCCAGAGCAGATGGAGTGCCAGTACCTGGGTGCCAGAGCAGCTGGAGTGCCAGTACCTGGGTGCCAGAGCAGATGGAGTGCCAGTACCTGGGTGCCAGAGCAGCTAAAGGAGAGAGTGCCAGTCCCTGGGTGCCAGAGCAGCTAAAGGACAGAGTGCCAGTCCCTGGGTGCCAGAGTAGCTGGAGTGTCAGTCCCTGGGTGCCAGAGCAGTTGGAGTGCCAGTAACTGGGTGCCAGAGCAGTTGGAGTGCCAGTAACTGGGTGCCAGAGCAGTTGGAGTGCCAGTAACTGGGTGCCAGAGCAGTTGGAGTGCCAGTAACTGGGTGCCAGAGCAGTTGGAGTGCCAGTAACTGGGTGCCAGAGCAGTTGGAGTGTCAGTTCCTGGGTGCCAGAGCAGTTGGAGTGTCAGTTCCTGGGTGCCAGAGCAGTTGGAGTGTCAGTTCCTGGGTGCCAGAGCAGTTGGAGTGTCAGTTCCTGGGTGCCAGAGCAGTTGGAGTGTCAGTTCCTGGGTGCCAGAGCAGTTGGAGTGTCAGTTCCTGGGTGCCAGATGCTAGTCGCCGCACAAGTGCTCAGTTGATGGTGTCCCACGCAGCCAGTTGAGAGTAGTCAGATCATGTGTCAGTGCAACCAAGAGCACGCAGATATTGGACAGTGATAGTTACCATGAGTGATGTTCTTCATATAGTACACTCAGATTCAATCGTGGATAGCCAGATGCTCAAGTAAATCATAGTATCTCAGACGAATAGCAGAAGGAGAATCGTTAATGGCTATATCGGCTCCAACCTATATTGTCTACTTATTCAGTAAGGGAGTTATAATATGTATGTTCTTGGATTATGATTGTCTCAGTCAGTGAGTACGAATCCATACTACTACTGGATCAGCTAGTGCCACACAGATTAAGGTCGACTACAGTATCCTCCTACATAGTGACATTAATGAGCGAAGAAGATTCGTAGTACACACAAGGAGATAGAGTGCTTCCTCGGATGAACTGCCGTGGGTCCACAGACATTCTAAGTGTGCAAATCGCACACAAGGGACTTCAAGTAGGGGCTCGGCTTTACCTAGGTTACATACACAAGCGAAAAGTTACTACTATGGTCTTAGAGTATTCTTAGTGAGACACCCCTAGAAAGTGGAAAATTGGGGAAGGGTTATCTATTTTGCTGCGATGCATGACAAGGCATTTCACTAAATGACTAAGACTTGCGTCTTCACATATTCCTTTAACTTAAACTATTCTGTGTATATGGGGGCAAAGTATGAGAGCGCCAATAGTGTGGAGTAATACTGTGGTCACCGTAAGCTATGATGATTGCTGGTCGTGTCACAGTGCTTGTGTGTCGAGTGTGTGATACAACGTGTGTGTAGTGTGTGTCACATATTAAATCTCGTGGATAGTAGTGAATAGTAGATGTTATACATCGCTCGTGCTGTTCTGTTGCTGTCGTGTTCCACAGTCGTTGGTGGATAGTGTGATGTAAGCTCCTGTAGTAACGTCGATGTTGGTGTGTGTGCTTATAGTGTTGATGTATGTCTCATAGTCAGGTCGCTAGTAGTGTGTGTGTGTGTGTCAAACACGTTGCATATGGATACGTTGGTGTTGTCGATGTGCATCAAAGTTGGCTGTTGATGTGATGGTGCTTGATGTAGATGGTCAGCAGTAGTGGTAGTGTCCTGGGATAGTGTGTGTGTTGGTCAACTCGTGGTATCGCCGGTAGAGTGTGTGTGTGTGTGTGTCACAGTGTGTGTAGTGTGTTGTGTGGTGTGTGTGTCACAGATGGTGTGTGTGGTTGGTGTGTGTGTGTGTCAAGTGTGGGTGGTGTGTTGTGTGTGTGTACAGTGTGGTGTGTGTGTGGTGTGTGTGTGTGTCACAGTGTTGTGTGGTGTGGTCACAGTGTGTGTGTGTGTGTGTTTGTGTCAAGTGTGTGTGTGATGTTGTGGTGTGTGTGTGTGTGTCACAGTGTGTGTGTGTCAGTGTGTGTGGTGTGTTCACAGTGCTGTGTGTGTGTGTGTGGTGTGTGGTGTATGATATCTAGTGAGATGACGTGTGTTGTGTGTGTTCGTGTGTGTGTCCACAGTGTTGTCGTTAGAATGTGTGTGTACAGGAAACGTGGTTCGCTGTATGGTTGTGTGTCGACATGTAGTGTGTCACAGTGTGTGTGATAGGTGTGTGTTTGTGTGTGTGTGTGTGATCAGTGTGGTATGTTTGTGTGATGATCAGTGTTGTGTAGAGATGTGTGTGATAGTCATCAGAGTGTGTGTGTAGTAGATTGTCAGTAGTCGCTGCTCAAGATAGTGTGTGTGTATTAGTCTGTGCTGCTTAGTGATGATGTAGTCGCTAGATCCGTAGATGTGTGTTGTGTGTAGTCGATGTGTGGTGTTCTGTGTTAAGCTAGTGTATGATGTGTGATGTTCATGTCGTGATGTATGTGATGGCTGTCCAGTGTGTTGTCGTGTGTGTGTGTGGTGTGTCTAGTGTCGAGGTGATGTGTTGTTAGTGTTACTTCAATGTCGTCTTGTGTGTTGTGTGTCACCATGCTCGTGATGGTAGTGATGGTGTGATAGCATTCTGTAGGATGTGTGTTGTGGGATGTCACAGTGATGTGTGTGTGCTGGATTGTCGCTGTAGGACAGTTGTGTTAGATGTTGTTGCTGTGCTGTCTCTAGTGTGTGTGTCAGTGTGTGTTGTGAATGTGTGTAGATCGTAATAGTGTAGATTCGCTCGAGTAGTGATGTCAGTAATGTCGCTCGTGCTCAAGTAGTGTTGTTGTGATGTCAGTGTATGTGGTCTGTGCTTGTTGTGTGATCATTCTCACGTGTGTTCGACTCAGTGATGATTAGTTATTAAGTGCAGTGTGTGTGTCCACGTAGAGTGTAGATAGTAGTAGGATAGCGTGTGTGTAGCTCGATGTGACTAGTCAGTTGTGTGATTTTTGCTAAGTGTGTAGTGTAGACATACCAGATCGTGTTGTGCAGTTGATGCAGGTCGTGTGACTAGTTAGTGTTATCTAGTGTGTTGTGTGTGCTGTGATGTGTGTGTCAGTGTGTGTGTGTGTGGTGTCAAGTTGTGTGTGTGTGTGTGTGTCAAGCAGTGTGTGTTGTGTGTGTCAGTGTGTGTGTGTCAGTGGTGTGTGTGTGTGTGTGTCAGTGTGTGGGTGGTGTCAGTGTGTGTGGTGCTCCATGATGTCGTGTTAGTAGTTTCGATGGGGTGTGTCGTGTCTAAGATAGTGACTATTGATCGCTGCTCAAGTGTGTAGTAGTGTGTGGTTAGTGATGTTGCTTTGAGTTGTGTGTGTCAGTGTAACGCTGTGATGTGTGGTGGTCGCTCGTTTGTGTGGTGAATGCTGTGTGTTAGGATGTGTCGATCATGTACGTGTGTGTTAGGTAGTCTATTTGTACTAAACTTGTTTGCTCAAAGATGTTTTATTTCTCAGGTAAGAGCTTGTCAACTGGGACTCTCACACTATGTTAGGCCAAGGCAGTAGGTCTCTACAGCGAGGTTCCTAGATTAGAGATAGATGTGTGGGCAGGAGGGGAGATGGGTGCATCTAATTCATAGCTGTACTAGACTTGGAGCAGAAGATCGCCTGTTTTTCTCAGGACAAGTTGCTTTTTAAACTCTTGCATGCTGGAGGGCTATAAAAATTTTATGGGAGCAGCACTATCTTAAACTATATATCCTCTATAACTTATGATAATAATCATCTTCATTACTGTTATTATAGCAGTAATTTGCTGACACATTAATATATCTCGATAATTAGTAATGCATCTGGACTCAATTATTAAATTCATATATTAGAATGGAATGCACTCCTATTATCCACATATTACTGATATCAATTCATAACTCTTTATTCTGAAATCTATTCCTTCTTCATATAAATTATCGCGTCTTGGTCACATTATATTCTCCTCTCGTTATAATAACCATGCTTAGCACTTCTATAGCTCGGCTCATTATCCGTCATTTAGGTTCACTTCTACAAATCATTATATGCCTTGAGACTTTCTGTACTCTACTAATTCCTAGGTTATACAGATATTCTTGTCCTCACTGTTATCAAGACACTAGTCTTAACATCGTTACTAATAGTAGTATTATATCTCTCTCCTCGTATCACTATTATAGCCTTCTATGTATAACTAACTCACTCGTATAAATATCTCGTAGTCGCTTTAATTTACTTCAATATCTTGCCTCGTTTATACTCATACGCCCTAGCTCGGTTTGAAAATCTTGTTCTTCACATTGATTGATTAACACCATTTACCAACTATTCATCAAGTAACGTCTATTATTATCTCATCGTATATCTCATAATACTCTTCACACTGTCAATACGTCATTATATTTCTCGCCCTCACTAACAATAAAGACACAGTCCCTGTACATGTCCATTCTCTTCTATATTCATATTCCTGCCTCTAATAATAAACTCTCCGTAGTACATATAGATCTCTGGACTATTCTGATATTGTATCTATCCATAATCATTATTAAGAAACCTCATAAATAGATATTACAAGAGCTCTCCCTCAGGTATTCTTCGATTACATTAGCTATGCCCTCTCTACAAGATGATATTGTGATTAGATCATACATCTTCCTTTATATCCTATACGTCTCTTCTATATTACTGTATACCATTCCTCTCTCTGTATCTTGTATCATTCTACAATATAGTACCCTACCATCTAATATATCTAGCTACTACTTCTGACTCTCTGTACTCCATATCTGCCTCTATATACTCGTATATCATCTTCATTCTCCTTAGATAATCCAGTATTTCATGACTCTATACATAACTAACTATATTACTAGTATATCTCTCTCCATGTAATCCCAGATTAAATTGCCTATATATAAACCTTGTATTCTCGTCTCTTCTCTGATCGCGTCTCGTATAAATCTACCTCTATATTACTGTATATTATCATTTTCATTCATGTAATGACACCTATTGTCCTCTGATTAAACATTATGATGTCAGGTACAATACATCTCAATATTCTCCTGTTTACCAATACTCTAAATTCATTATAAAATTAAGCTACGTGTTGCATACTTAAAACACTATCATGACTAGTATCAGATATCTGCCTCATATATACTGTATATCTCTTCTGTATCCATGATGCTGCTTATATACTGTATATCATACCCACTCGACTAGCTTATGACAGATAATTGTAATCTAGCACTCTGTCTAATTACATTGTAAATATTATTCTCTTAGATAATTAATTATTGCTTTACATAATCTATCTTCCTGATATCCAAATTAATATTACTTGCTTCTGATTAATTATAAAAGTACCTGAGTATCTCAGATATCCATACTGCTGTACTTGAGATTATAAGAGCAACTTCAATTAAAAAAAAATACTAGTAATATTTCTCTCGCTGTATGCATAGTCTGCCACTCATAGACTACTGTATATCTCTCTCCTGTATCCCATATCTGCCTCTATATACTGTATATCTCTCTCCTGTATCCCATATCTGCCTCTATATACTGTATATCTCTCTCCTGTATCCCATATCTCCTAATATACTGTATATCTCTCTCCTGTATCCCATATCTGCCTCTATATACTGTATATCTCTCTCCTGTATCCCATATCTGCCTCTATATACTGTATATCTCTCTCCTGTATCCCATATCAGCCTCTATATACTGTAAATCTCTCTCCCGTGTCCCATATCTGCCTCTATAGATTGTATATCTCTCTCCTGTATCCCATATCAGCCTCTATATACTGTATATCTCTCTCCTGTATGCCATATCTGCCTCTATATACTGTATATCTCTCTCCTGTATCCCATATCTGCCTCTATATACTGTATATCTCTCTCCTTTATCCCATATCTGCCTCTATATACTGTATATCTCTCTCCTGTTATCCCATTCGCCTTAAACTGGGTGTGCTACAGGCAGGCACATAGTCAGTACCGGCGAGTCTGGTATCATTGCATGCACTGGCAACATACCAGCTGCCCCAAATGCTAACTGGCCATTATGATAGGAGTATGGTAGGAAACAAGGAAACCATAGACAACATAATTACGCTTGTAAGCTCACTGGGGCGTCTATTCGGGCGCCTCGAGCGAAGTAATACTTGACTAGATCAATTGATTTCAATTCTTAGATTGTTGCAATGAGCTCTGTGGAGAGAGTGCATTAGTAGGTACTGATGGGAATGGGATAGGGACTTAGCTGAATAAGGTGTAAAGCGCATAAACTGAGGCAGCTATCCGGGGTTGATGTAATCGGAAAATTGGAGATGACTTGGGAGCCCATGACGATATTTAACATTAGATTGATATGACAGCTCCACATGGGGCAATGATAGGCGCTGATTTGTGAAGGATGAGGGATCACATTGGGTCACCAACGTGTTCAGAATTATTACTGTACAGCTCACTATAGAGGCTTCAAGGGTACTTCCCGATGGTAGGAATAATTAGGATAAAGAGTATAGGTCAACTTAGATTGTAGCTTCACTGGGGCAGGGGCTGATGGGTATATGGGTCGGGAGCATTTAGATTGTAAGCTCACTGGGGCAGGGGCTGATGGAATGGGGTATTAAATTTAGCTCACTGGGCAGGGGCTTGATGCGGAATGGGGATGAGGGACCTTGAGTGTTAAAGCTCACTGAGGAGGCTAAAGCGCACGTGAAGATGTAACTCAGAGAAAATCCGATAGATAGGGACGTTAGGATTTTTGGGTTAAGCCTTTCCCCAAAATTTTGGGGGGGGGCCCCCAAAAATGGGGGGGAACCCCTTGGATTGGGGACAATTTAAGGGGGGAAACCCCCCCCCCCCCTTAGATTGTATAGCTCTACTGGGCTAGGGATCTTGATGGGAATCGGGAATAGGGACTTAAGATTTAAGTCTCACTGGGGCGAAGTGACTGATGGGGTGGGATAGGGGCGCTTTATGATTGTAAGCTCACTGGGCAGGGACTGATGGGATAGTGGGGGTATCTATAAAGGGGGTGGGGTGGAGGAACCACCACATATGATGGGTCTTTGTGAGTACTCACCGCCTGAGGGGGTGATAGGGTGGTGGCTAAGGGTGATGGCGCCGCGGGAGGCAGGACCTTAGATTGTAAGCTCACGTGGGGCAGGGCTGATGGGAATGGGATAGGGATTTAGAGTGTAAGCTCACTGGGGCAGGGGCTGATGGGAATGGGATAGGGACCTTAGATTGTAAGCTCACTGGGGCAGGGGCTGATGGGAATGGGATAGGGACCTTAGAGTGTAAGCTCACTGGGGAGGGGCTGATGGGAATGGGATAGGGACCTTAGATTGTAAGCTCACTAGAGGGGCAGGGGCTGATGGGAATGGGATAGGGACCTTAGAGTGTAAGCTCACTGGGGCAGGGGGCTTGATGGGAATGTGATAGGGACTTAGGTTGTAAGCTCACTGGGGCAGGGACTGATGGGAATGGGATAGGACGCTTAGATTGTAAGCTCACTGGGGCAGGGACTGATGGATGGGATAGGGACCTTAGATTGTAAGCTCACTGGGGCAGGGGCTGATGGGAATGGGATAGGGAATTAGATTGTAAGCTCACTGGGGCAGGGGCTGATGGGAATGGGATAGGGACCTTAGATTGTAAGCTCTGGGGCAGGGGCTGATGGGAATGTGATAGGGACCTTAGAGTGTAAGCTCACTGGGGCAGGGACTGATGGGAATGGGATAGGGACCTTAGAGTGTAAGCTACTTGGGGCAGGGACTGATGGGAATGGGATAGGGACCTTAGATTGTAAGCTCACTGGGGCAGGGGCTGATGGGAATGGGATAGGGACCTTAGATTGTAAGCTCACTGGGGCAGGGACTGATGGGAATGTGATAGGGACCTTAGATTGTAAGCTCACTGGGGCAGGGGCTGATGGGAATGGGATAGGGACCTTAGATTGTAAGCTCACTGGGGCAGGGGCTGATGGGAAACCTGTAGCTATATAAATAAAGGCTAATAATAATAGACTCAGTGACTGGGGGCCCATAAGCCCTTTGTGTCCATCTACTGAAACTGACATGACATCCAAATACCCCCCTGGGTGAGTAAATTGCCCCCGGGGCATAATCATCCCTGTGTGCAGCTGGCCCTTTGCTCCCACATTCCCCTGGGAAGGGGCTGGTTCCTGTGCTGGGGGGTCGGCTCCTCGGCCGGGGAGGCTGCAGGGAACATGTGAACTGATTGTGTCACAGCAGCTTGCAATCATCCCGGGGGGGCGGGGGGTGAGCGCCCAATCCCTACTGCCATCTCTAATGTTCCGTGTATCATGGGGCACATCTCTCTCTTACAGTGGGGGGGCTTGTAAGGGGCCACACAAATGGTAAGGAACCCCATAACCTGACTGCCCTTACAGTAAGGAACCCCTTCCTATGCTGATGGTGAGATCCCCTTTCCTCCCCACCCCCAATGTATCACTCATTCCCCCTCTCTGGGTAGGGAACCCATTGAACTGACTGCCCTTACAGTAAGGAACCCCTTCCTATGCTGATGGTGAGATCCCCTTTCCTCCCCACCCCCAATGTATCACTCATTCCCCCTCTCTGGGTAGGGAATCCCATAACCTGACTGCCCTTACAGTAAGGAACCCCTTCCTATGCTGATGGTGAGATCCCCTTCCCTTGAATCTCAGTGGAGATGTTTAAGCAATTAGGGGTATCTCTGCGCCCCATTCCGTGGGAGTCGCGTCTCTGTTCTTATTACTGAGCCTCTCGTGCCCCCGTGGGACAGAACTCGTGTATCTGTTTATCCAATATCACCGGGGGGGGGGGGGAGACTTCTCAGGTTCCCTCTGTAGATATTTCTTGCTATTAATGTGCCGCAGTGATGCTTTTAGCCGGTAGAATTGGATTCTGTGCAATTAGGGGCAGGAGCTGAGCTCGCCATTGTATCGGGCTGAGCTCATTATTTCCCAGATGCCTCGTACCTACCGGCGGTTTCTCAGGTTCCCCTCAGTTTGTTACAATGGGCGGTTCCATAATGGGGGTCAGTAGCTAGAGGGCACAGGGAGGGGTGTCCCCAGCTGAACTATAAGTAACGTACACTGCACCCCCATAACTGCCGCTGCACCCCCAGTCCCCACTGCCCTGTCACTATCACTGGTGCAACCGACGGAGCGCAGACCCTGCAACTGTCTGTCAGTGAGTGAGTGTCCCTATGAGTGAGTGCTCCTGTGAGTGAGTGTCCCTGTGAGTGAGCGGTCTGTATACTGAGTGAGTGTCCCTGTGAGTGAGTGTCCCTATGAGTGAGTGTCCCTGTGAGTGAGTGTCCCTGTGAGTGAGCGCTGTCTGTATACTGAGTGAGTGTCCCTGTGAGTGAGTGCTCCTGTGAGTGAGTGTCCCTATGAGTGAGTGCTCCTGTGAGTGAGTGTCCCTGTGAGTGAGCGCTGTCTGTATACTGAGTGTCCCTGTGAGTGAGCGCTGTCTGTATACTGAGTGTCCCTGTGAGTGAGTTTCCCTGTGAGTGAGCAGTCTGTATACTGAGTGAGTGTCCCTGTGAGTGAGCAGTCTGTATACTGAGTGAGTGTTCCTGTGAGTGAGCAGTCTGTATACTGAGTGTCCCTGTGAGTGAGCAGTCTGTATACTGAGTGAGTGTCCCTGTGAGTGAGCAGTCTGTATACTGAGTGAGTGTCCCTAGTGAGTGAGCAGTCTGTATACTCTGGAGTGAGTGTCCCTGTGAGTGAGCAGTCTGTATACTGAGTAAGTGTCCCTGTGAGTGAGCAGTCTGTATACTGAGTGAGTGTCCCTGTGAGTGAGCAGTCTGTATACTGAGTGAGTGTCCCTGTGAGTGAGCAGTCTGTATACTGAGTGAGTGTCCCTGTGAGTGAGCAGTCTGTATACTGAGTGAGTGTCCCTATGAGTGAGCAGTCTGTATACTGAGTGAGTGTCCCTGTGAGTGAGCAGTCTGTATACTGAGTGAGTGTCCCTGTGAGTGAGCAGTCTGTATACTGAGTGAGTGTCCCTGTGAGTGAGCAGTCTGTATACTGAGTGAGTGTCCCTGTGAGTGAGCAGTCTGTATACTGAGTGAGTGTCCCTGTGAGTGAGCAGTCTGTATACTGAGTGAGTGTCCCTGTGAGTGAGCAGTCTGTATACTGAGTGAGTGTCCCTGTGAGTGAGCAGTCTGTATACTGAGTGAGTGTCCCTATGAGTGAGCAGTCTGTATACTGAGTGAGTGTCCCTGTGAGTGAGCAGTCTGTATACTGAGTGAGTGTCCCTATGAGTGAGCAGTCTGTATACTAAGTGAGTTTATACGACGCTTTAACGCCATTTTTTCCCGACATTTTCCCCGATATTTTCAAAATGGAGTACCAATTCTAAGCTCTTCCGTTTTGTTTCACCCAGTCTCCATTTCACACCCAAGGTAGGGGCCATTGGGGGGTCAGTAACAGGGTAACGGGGATCAGCAGCCTATTGTTAGGGGGCAAGTCTCTGTCTCACCCCAGAACTATAGGGGCACAAATATATATAAATAAACAAGTAAATCACTGATTAAACAAACAGTAGATATCTTGTATATAAATCCTTTCCCCTCACAGATGCATTATGGGAGATTCAGCTGAATGAATGGGGCAATAACATTGAGTGAATATATTGGGTACATTTATATTTAAAGGAAAAGTAAATGTTTGGTTTTAGCAGCAGTGCCCCCTCTGTAATCCCCTCACTGACACTTGCCCCAATGTGCCCCCAGGGGCAGAACTACAGAGCTGCCCGACAGCATTGCCCCCCCCCCCATTCCCAGCATTAGAGCCCAGATTGTCCTGAAAAAATGATGTATAGTTTCCCGGGGCAAACTGCAATTACCCCTCAGGAACTGCCCCCAAAGTGAAAAGGCAAATCCTGCGGGTAAATCCCCCCCCCCCGGGGCTCCTGGCGCTGTGGGACTGGGTGGGGGGCACCGACACATTTACTAACAGCTAAAGGCAAATCCTGCGGCGTAATCCGCCCCCCGGGGCTCCTGGCGCTGTGGGACTGGGTGGGGGGCACCGACACATTTACTAACAGCTAAAGGCAAATCCTGCGGGTAAATCCCCCCCCCCGGGGCTCCTGGCGCTGTGGGACTGGGTGGGGGGCACCGACACATTTACTAACAGCTAAAGGCAAATCCTGCGGGTAAATCCCCCCCGGGGCTCCTGGCGCTGTGGGACGGGTGGGGGGCACCGACACATTTACTAACAGCTAAAGGCAAATCCTGCGGGTAAATCCGCCCCCCCCCGGGGCTCCTGGCGCTGTGGGACTGGGTGGGGGGCACCGACACATTTACTAACAGCTAAAGGCAATCCTGCGGGTAAATCCCCCCCCCCCGGGGCTCCTGGCGCTGTGGGACTGGGGGGGGGCACCGACACATTTACTAACAGCTAAAGGCAAATCTGCGGGTAAATCCCCCCCCGGGGCTCCTGGCGCTGTGGGACTGGGTGGGGGGCACCGACACATTTACTAACAGCTAAAGGCAAATCCTGCGGGTAAATCCCCCCCCCCGGGGCTCCTGGCGCTGTGGGACTGGGTGGGGGGCACCGACACATTTACTAACAGCTAAAGGCAAATCCTGCGGGTAAATCCCCCCCCGGGGCTCCTGGTGCTGTGGGACTGGGTGGGGGGACCGACACATTTACTAACAGCTAAAGGCAAATCCTGCGGGTAAATCCCCCCCCCCCCCGGGGCTCCTGGCGCTGTGGGACTGGGTGGGGGCACCGACACATTTACTAACAGCTAAAGGCAAATCCTGCGGGTAAATCCCCCCCCCGGGGCTCCTGGTGCTGTGGGACTGGGTGGGGGGCACCGACACATTTACTAACAGCTAAAGGCAAATCCTGCGGGTAAAATCCCCCCCCCCGGGGCTCCTGGTGCTGTGGGACTGGGTGGGGGGCACCGACACATTTACTAACAGCTAAAGGCAAATCCTGCGGGTAAATTCAAAACAACCCCCCCGGAGGCATCTGGCGTGTTGGCAGAGACTGGGTGGGGGCACCCACACGCACAACATTTTATCAACAGCATAGCGCACTAATTTATTCAATATCTGTTAGAGACGCAAATAAATACAACAAAAGCACGATCAAATTCTCTGGACATTAAGTGAGACCGATGGTATTTGTGTAATTCAGTTGGTGTACATGGTTCACAGCATAAGGAATGATGATTTCTATTGATGTAATATTATCTATCTCAACCATAGTATGTGGTTAATTTCCTGCGTATAGTGTTAGTTCGGTTGATTTATCGTCGCGGTTCATAGTGGCATGATAGTAGTAGTCCGGGGAGTTGAGGTAATCTCACTGTGCGATACTCTTCAGATGTGACCATTTATATGCGCGCTCCCAGAACCAGGGTATAGGGACCTCAGAGTACAAGAAGAGAGAATTCTATTAATTCAATCACGAGCCTTAGATACTATAATCCAGTAGACTAGGTCTCCACTATAATCCCTGAAGCGCGACTCTATGCTTAAACACAGTGTAATTAGATTGTTAGTGAAGCGCCGCTCATACAACTACTGCAACATGACTGATGTATTTTTACCATGATTCCCCTATCTCTATGATAGATTCATTAGACACCTTCCCATAACTGGGCACACAGTAGAGTCGGCGTCGGCAATATGGGCTAAAGTATGTTGGAAGGTCAGTTCTGTTGGCTATACAAACGACTCTTCCAGCATGTATTATTCCCAGAAGAACATTAAAGCCAAACAAAAAGAAAATTATCGCTTCAATTCATTCTCAACTTCACAAAACATAACTTCTCCTTAGGCACTCATTGAAAACTTTTCACCCAGAAAAACCAATCAAAATTAAAACACCCAGATGTCAGATCCACTATGGTCGTGCCTTCTGTACTTGTCATGCACTCTAAACAAAAAGCTTGAGGTAGATCTGCTACCAACAGCGTACGCCAGACACGGGATTATGATCTGTATTGTACTTTGAGACTAAAAGAACCAGAACATTGCGACAGCCGCATTTGCTGTAGCTTCCAGTCATATTTTGTCGCTCACTAGCCCTATTAGTTGGATATATATTTGACTAATGTAGTGGCCTATCCTCCCATATCCAATCAGGGGTAGAATATCTACCATAATTCTACTTCTCACACACACCAAACCTACGTTCACGCTCAGGCGCAAGTATTACGCATGGTGGCTTCCTTCATCGTTCAAGCACCTGCAGTTACTACAATGTCCCCTCTAGCAGGCTCGCATCTACTTCTGGCACAGGTTGTTGTGTGCGAGAGGTAGTATATTGATCCCTTATCCAGGCTAGAAACACATTCTATCCATTGTTTGTATATTCTAAAGTTACTCACAAGTTATATGAGTTACGTGGCATTGGAGCATATGAGCCAAGAATACTGTACTTGTCTACAACTAATGCCATTAGTGTCGTTTAACTATCTTCTTCTCTTCTCTTCTGCAAGATTCCTTACAGCTTTAGCTGTTATTTATGTGGGGGGGGGGGGGGGTAACTATGGAGCAAAATGCTCCTTGTCACTCATTCGCTACTGTCTCCATCTTGCCCTACTGTCTCCAATTTTGGCCTACTGTCTCCATTTGCCTACTGTCTCATTCTTGTTCTACTGTCTCGCATCTTGCGCTTACTGTTCCATCTTGCCTACTGTCTCCATCTGTCTATGTCTCATCTTGCCTAGCTGTCTCGATTTGCCTAGCTGTTTCCATCTTGTCCTACTGTCCCGAATCTTGTCCTACTGTTCCATCTTTGTCCTATCACTGTCTCAATCTTGCCCTATGTCCGCATCTTGGCCTACTGTCTCCATCTTGCCGCTACCCTGGCATCTATCTTGCCTGAGGCTGTCTCCATATTGCGCCTTACTGTCTCATCTGCCTACTGGTTCTCCATCTTGCTTACTGGTCCCATATTGCCTTACTGTCCCCATCTTGGCCTACTGTCGCATCTTGCCGCTCCTGTCGCCGCCATCCTTGCCGTACTGGTTCCATGCTTGCCCTACTGTCCGCCATCTTGCCTACTGATATCCTATTCTTGCCCTACTGTTCCATCTTGTCCTCTGTTCATCTTGTCTATCGTGTCTTCCTCTTTGCCCTATGCTCCATCTGCCTAACTGTGCTGCAGCTCTTGGCCTTATTGTTCATTTGTCTAGCTAGTTCCATCCTTCCTACGCCATTTCCTTGCCGCTCTTTCCCATGCTTATGCCCTCTGTCTCCATTTGCGCCTACTGTCTTTCATCTTGCCCTACTGTCCTCTTTGCCCTACTGTCTCATTTGCCTATGTCGTGCATGCTTGTCCTAGCTGTCCCATCTTGCCCTACTGTTCCCATCTTGCTACTGTCTCGATCTTGCCCTACTGTCTCCAGATTGTCCTACTGTCTCACTTGCCTACTGTTCATTTGCGCTACTTTCCCGATCTGCCCTACTGTCTCAATCTTGCCTACTGTCTCCATCTTGCCTTACTGTATCATCTTGCCTACTGTCTCCATCTTTGCCTACTGTCCCAATAATATCGCAACTACTGTCTCCATCTTGGCCCTACTGTCTCTATTGGCCCTCTGTAATACATATATGATAAATAACTGTTCCATCCTTGGCCACTAAAAAAAAAAATAAAATGATCTTTTGTTCCCTTTCCCGATTCTTGCCTACTGTCTCATCTTGCCTACTGTCCCCAATCTTTGCCTAATGTCTCCAACTTGTCCTACTGTCCCTATCTTGCCTACTGTCTCCATCTTGCTACTGTTCTCCATCTTGCCCTTACTGTCTTCCATCTTGTCCTACTGTCCCATCTTGACCTACTGTCTGCATCTTCCTACTGGTCTCCATCTTGCCCTACTGTCGCCCATCTTGCCCTACTGTTCATCTTGCCCTAGCTGTCTCCATTCTTGCCCTACTGTTTTATCTTGCACTACGCTGTCTCCATTTTGTTCACTGTCCCCATCTTGTCTACCTGCCATCTTGCCCTACTGTTCCATCTTGCCTACTGTTCCATCTTGCCTACTGTCTCCATCTCTGCCCTACTGTCTCCATCTTGCCGCTATCTGCCCATCTTGCCTACTGTCTCATTTGCCCCTGTCTCATCTTGCTACTGTCTCATCTTTGCTCCTATGTTCTCATCTTGGCCTACTGTCTCATCTTGCCCATCTGTCTCATTTGCCTACTGTTCCATCTTGCCTACTGTCCTCCATCTTGCCCTACTGTTCTCCATCTTGTCCTGTGTGGGGGCTGGGGGGGCAGGAATGTGTGGGGCTGGGGGGGCAGGAGATGTGTGGGGCTGGGGGGGGCAGGAGATGTGCGGGGCTGGGGGGGCAGGAATGTGTGGGGCTGGGGGGGCAGGAGATGTGTGGGGCTGGGGGGGCAGGAGATGTGTGGGGCTTGGGGGGGCAGGAATGTGTGGTGCTGGGGGGGGGCAGGAGATGTGCGGGGCTGGGGGGGCAAGGAGATGTGTGGGCTGGGGGGGCAGGAGATGTGCGGGCTGGGGGGGAGGAGATGTGCGGTGGCTGGGGGGGCAGGAGATGTGCGGGATTTGGGGGGGGGCAGGAGATGTGTGGGGCTGGGGGTGGGCAGGAGATGTGCGGGGCTGGGGGGGGCAGGAGATGTGCGGGGCTGGGGGGGCAGGAGATGTGTGGGGGCTGGGGGGGGGCAGGAGATGTGCGGGGCTGGGGGGGAGGAGATGTGTGGGGCTGGGGGGGCAGGAGATGTGTGGGGCTGGGGGGCAGGAAATGTGTGGTGCTGGGGGGGGCAGGAGATGTGCGGGGCTGGAGGGGGCAGGAGTATGTG